>NC_090261.1:38497853-38505353 GCF_037325665.1 Littorina saxatilis
ATGGACAGTGCGCATGCAGACTTACTTGGCGAGGGGCGGTCCGGCTAATGGCTTGTCCTTTGATTAGTAAGTCGGCAAAAGGAAAGAGGGGAGGTAATGGCAGAGCTTGGGGGGTAGGGGACAGGTGGGGGGGGGGGATAAAATCAAGGTACAATCGAACCTGTCTGTAACGACTATAGACCATAGACCGGTGATCGCTATGTAAAGGTCAATTATACGAGGTATACTCGTCTGGGATCCTTCGGCGTGGTCGTTATGGGCAAGTGGTCGCTTTCGAAAGGTGGTCGCAAGGGCAGGTTGGACTGTAAAAAGGAGGATTGCCCGGGGATGAAGGATTGGGGTAGGAGGGTTTGGATTGGAGGGTGGGGTTAGGGTGGGGCTGTGGGTGCAGTGCAATGGTATGCACACGTCAAGTGGAGGTCAACATGCGATGTTCGTCGTAGGAGCTAATGGAAATAAGTCTGAGAGATGAGTGCTGGATAGATCGGTACCGCAGGCAGGGGAGACGAAGGTGAAAGGGGGAGGGGGTGTTGAGGACGGGAGAATTTTGGAATGGACTTTGGAGGAAGGATGAGAGGAAAGACAGACATGTCTTTAGTTAAAGAGGGAGGAGGATGACGGTGGTCGAAAGTGCTGATGCACTTGAATTACTGCTGAAAGTCACAGATGTTGCATTCGTGCACGAAAAAGAGAAGACAAAAAGCCGAAGACAAAAATCGAGATAAAATCCTTTGTAGTGGTTCTTGCATGTTTTAGGCATGCATACTGTCCCCGGAATGATACACATAGACTCATAAAATACGTTTGAGAAGGACACAGGCAGAGAGACTGAGAACGGCATACAGGTCTTCCGTATCAACGAGGGAATAGGAATAAAAGAGGAGTTTTTTTAAGTCATTTTGTATTTAATTTTAATTTTAATTCATAACTAAATCTGAATCTATCTCGACAGCACAAGATGGGCTTTTTCGCCTGCTTGAATTAAAAAAAAGAAGATTATTTGAGTAACGACGCACCTGACACTCTTCCGGTTATCAACCTAGATCTCTAAACATTGAAATAGAAAATACAAATCTAAATTTATAAAAGACAGGGAGAGAACAACAGAATTGCAAAGAAATTTAAAAAAATCAAAGAATGTAAGAATAAAAGTAGAAAAGAAGAAAAGAAGAACCAAAAAGGTGACAGTAGAGTTTTAAAAAAAATACACACGCACAGTGCTGTTAAATATTGCCTGATCGACTGGCCTTATTAACACTCAGAATGGCCAGTTTAGTCGCGCCGCTTCCCCCCCCCTCCCCCCCCCCCCCTCTCAACAGAGTTCCAACGACCGGGGAGACTCAGAACCCGGGAACTCAGTACAAAAAACAAAAACAAAAATTGGTTGGAGAAGAAATGTTCAGTGTTTAGAGTTCGCTGGAACATACAATGGTACAGTATCTTGCCCTTGCAAACATAATCAGAGAAGTCGATTGTGGGAACCTCGTTTCTTTTTTTTTCTTCTTTTTTTATTTTTTTTATTTTGTTATTACGAGGCGGAGAAAGCAAATTAGGTCAAAGAGATGGATTGATGGATTGATCAAAGCTTTGTATATGTTACGTGAATACTGCTTCAATTGCTTTTCTTCACGAATTCAACGTCCTGGTTATTAGTAGTGTAAAACAGAAAAGGTTATTTCTGTACAGTCATTTGAACTGTTGAATATGAAAAGATGCTCAAATGGTGTCAGGTATGTTGGAACCAAAGATGATTCACTGTTAAGATGATTAAAATCTGTCATTTGCCAAAAGAGAACAAAGGAATGAAAAATGAAAAAAATGGAAAGGAAAACAATTTTAACGTTCAGCTTCACAAACACAAAAATCAATGATGTATGGCGTAAAGTACAGTGTCGCACTGCCGCTCATCACAAATCATACACACGAGGATTGCCACTATACACACAAAGTGTAAGAAATGTATACCGTAAAGAAACTGTTGACCTTCAGTTCTTTTCAAAGAAGAAAACCACTGCATTAACGTAAGTCTTACAGAACACGTATAACCTTGACCCTTTACGTAAAAAAAAAAATTAAAAATAGGATCCGCAAGCACGACATGCAAGCAAAGGCCAAAAGCTTACAGCGACTGAAGAAGATTGAAGTAGAAAAAAGGCAAGTATGTCATTAGTGGATTTTTTTCTTGCCCTCTCAGAGAAAATTAGCTAGACGGTCAGGGCAGAGGAGCCACAGGGGCAAGCCGCATGCAGCTAACGAGCGACGGCCATGCATGCAGGAAGACCATGTCATGGAAAGAAAAGGATGAGTACTGGAAGGAGATGCATAGGAGAAGGAGGAATAGGAGTGTAAATAGCAGATGCGAGAAGAAGGGGAGAGAGGAGGAGGAAGAAAAGAAGGAGAGACGAAGTAAGGGGTAGGCCTTGGAGAAACGTATGAGGAGAGGTAGAAAAGAAGGAGAAAAAGAGAAAAGAAGAAAAGGAAAGACGGAAGAGGAGAAGCAAGGGGAAATTGGTGAGAAGAAGGACCAAAAGAGGAGGAGAGGAAGAAAAGACGGATGGAAAGAATGAAGAAGGTGGTCAAGGAAGTAGCATGACAAGCAGTGCGCAGCTAATGAGCGATAGGCAACAAGAAGACCATCTGATAGAAAGTGTTGGAGAAAGTGCTGATAAAAGAAGAAGAGGGATCGAGAACTGGAGGATGGCAGGAGGAGGAGGAAGAGGAGGTGGCGAAAAAGAGTAGGGCAAAGAGTTTGAACAAGCAAAAGGATGAACAAAGAAGGTAAGAACAAGTCAAACCACTACCACCACCACCACCACCACAAAAGCAACAACAATAAAAGCAGTAACATCAAACAAAACGGAAAAGATGATGGAGAGTACACACCAACAAGCGGCTACTGGTGTATATGCCTTGCCGTGGCGTAGCAGCTTGCGTGCCCTGATGATCCAAAGAGCTATGCCGGCCGGAGCCTTCATAGTGCTCCTGGCAGGTGTAACCACGCCGGACAGGTCTGAGGTGAATGGGGCCAGACTAAGTATACACCCTGGCCCTCCAGGTTGGGGGCTGTGCGAAGGGCTAACAACTCATCCATGGAAAAAAGTACTCGTTACAGAAACGTCAACAAGAGATACAAGGAACATTTCGGCCCTGGGAGAGCCCAGGATCGGAGTGCCTGGCGAGCTCTTGTTGGCGGCATATGCTCCGGACGGGGTCAAAGGCATAAATGAAATGAAATGAACACACCAACAAGACAAACAACAACACAGAGAAGTAAGACAGACAGCCATAGACATGATTGAACCAGCAGTGGCGGTAATGAGGGCAGCTGTGACTCCACCAGAAAATGGGAGACTGGACTGTCGTACAACTGAAAGAGGAAAGGTGGGAAGGCCGGAGATGTCAGGCGACTAAAGCAAGACAGGAGGAGGAGGAGGAGGAGGAAGAGGAGAATGAGGAGTAGGAGTAGGGAGGTCTGTTAGGCTGTGGGAGTCCAGGGAGGATTGTGCAGCGACTGACGAGGAGGGAGACAGAAAAAGAAGGAGGAGAAGGACTGAGGGTTGAAGGGTTGAAGAGGAGGAGGAGGAGGAGGAGGAGGAGGAGGAGGAGGACTGAAGGGTTGAGGAGGAGGAGGGAGGTCTGCCAGGCAGTAAGAGTCCAGGGGGATTGTGCAGCGACTGACGAGTAGGCAGACAGAAAGAGAAAGAGACTATTGATTAATGGGCAGGACCGACTGCAAAGACAGAGGGCCATTGCATGGGCCACTGAGGACAGCCAAGACCTGCGTGTTGGTGGCCGCAGGGCCATCGGTGGTACGAGCATGCCAGAGAATACCAGTGCAGTCCTCCTCCTCTCCCCCCCCCCCCCCCCCCCCCCCCCCCGCCTGGACAGCAAGCAACCTGTTTACCTCCCTGCCTCTCTAGCGTCACATGGCACGCCGCGAGTGTAGCTCATTTCACCATGTACATTTCTACTGTACTTTGATTAGTTTGGGG
The DNA here is from genome assembly GCF_037325665.1 of Littorina saxatilis. Lineage (NCBI taxonomy): Eukaryota > Metazoa > Mollusca > Gastropoda > Littorinimorpha > Littorinidae > Littorina > Littorina saxatilis. The sequence goes on from NC_090261.1 coordinate 38,501,846, forward strand.
ACAGGAAGGGGTGGGGGGGGCGGAGGGGGTGCTAGTTTGGTGACAGGCAGAACTGAGAGTGGAGTGGTGGTTGGGTGAGGGGGTAGAGGGTTTTGCTTGTTTGGTGAAAGACAGAGTTGAGTTGGGGAGGGGGGGGGGGGGGTGGAAAATGGTTGTGTATGCCTGACTGTGCCTGTGTTGACCACCTGTACGTTAAGCGGAAGTAACTCTGTCGCACAGTCTATGTCCGTCGAAGGTCAAACATACTTGAATGAGATTTGTAAAAAAAAAAAAAAAGATTGATAGAAATTAAATGTCCCACTTGATGTGCTCGGCAATTTGAAAAAAACACACACTTTGACAAGTTTTATTTTCTGCGACATAAACCTAACATAAATTTTACTTTTGACTGACACACATTCCATGTTTGCATTTCCTTCCCTCTTTCTGTCCTTGTTGAGTTGCTCGCCACGCCGTGCAATTTGCAACAATTATCACAAAGATGTTGCAATCTTGGTCTCTGGTTGATGCTTCCGTTTGTCACTTACACAGAGAATCAGAAGGCATTTAGTTTAAATACCGGTAGTCAGTCAAGTCAAAAAGGAGAGAAAAACCCCGGGGCTTAAAAGGACACCGACCTTTTAAAACATAAACGTACCGAAACAGTAATCCGATTTTTATTGTGTCAAGGTCTAGAGCTCGCACGACAAGGGGCTTGACTGTTGCACTCTGGTGACCATTATCTCAATGCGAAAAATGCCACCTACTTCCTTCCTCTTTCGACCAATCAAAAGCCTCGTAACTTTTCGGTCACGAAGGGCCTCCCGACGAGCTGTTACACAAAATCAATATGGCCGCGCTAGGGTAGTCGTTCATCCGGGGCTTTAGCGTCACGCTATATGTGGACATGCTATGTGGTCCGAAAAGACAAAATCATTACTTTGTGCTTTTACGAGTGCACAGCTTGTTCTCTTTTCATCCCGATAACAGATCTTGATAAAGGATCACAAACTTTTATGTGCTTTTTCCCCATCATCCATTTTCATTAAAGCGTGTATGGTTTTAACAGCAGTATTGTCAGATAGCTTTTTGCAAAACGTCCTTGTGTGTTTTTGTTTTGTCCGCGTGTGTGTAAGTTTTTGTTTCTGTTTTTTTGTAATCGTCATTCATCCGTCCTGCATCTCTACAGGGGTGTTCGTAGCATTAAGAAACACAATGGTTATCTGGCTGTGATCTATACTGTGGCTTTTAAGGTATGTTTGAAACACACAGGGTCATTATCAGTCTCCCAACACAACAAATCAACCATCGTAAATTGTTTTCAGATCGTTTTTATGCAGTCGTTCACCTGTGACGAGCACTATAAATGGACCCTCCACCCCCATTCTATTATACGTGTAATATATCTATATATATATACGACTTGTGTCTGTCTGTGTGTTTGTGTATCTGTGTGTTTGTGTATTTGTGTATTCGCCATGCACGCCCAAAGTTCTCGATGGATCTGCTTCAAATTTGGTGGGCTTATTCAGAGAGACCCCGGACACAACCTCATCGATGAGATATTTCAACACGTGCTCTCAGCGCGCAGCGCTGAACCGATTTTGGTTCCACCTCAGCTATTTTGGTTCCACCTCAGCTACCCGGGCCCCCATACCGACACACCATAGCCGCTACACCACATCACAACGCCAAAGTTCTCGGTGGATCTTTTTCAAATTTGGACACCGTATTCAGCTACACCCCGGACACAATATCATCGATGAGATATTTCAACACGTGCTCTCAGCGCGCAGCGCTGAACAGATTTTTGTTTTTGTGTTCATTTCACCATTATAAGTAACTCTTCCTTATCTTCTCATATTCTCCAGGTTTTCAGCGTTTACCTCCCTTCCTTCGTATGGTGCACTCATAGTGAGTGGAGCGTCTTCGGATATTCCCGGCGTTCTGTTACTCTTACTATTTTTAGAAGGTCAACGCAGTGTACAGAACGTAAATTGGACCCGTAAATTATCCTCACTGTAAAAGTGCAAAGGTCGAATCAATTTATAGCCACGCGAAAAATACACTGTCATCTATCTCTCTATAGATACGGCTTCTCTGTGTTTTTGTGTGTGTGTGTGTGTGTGTGTGTGTGTCTCTATATGAGCAACACCTGTGCATTCTTCAGTTCTGTTTGTGATGTGGTCTGGCGGCTTTTGTGTAATTTTATGTACTGGCCTTCCTTTGAGAAGCCATAACTTGCTCAGTCCTGTTTGAGTGGAGTTCGCCTCCAAAGGTGATTAACACGGTTACATTCGTCGACAAGGATGGGACTCGATATGGTCAGGAATGGCATTATGGCCACTGAATCATTTTCGTGCTGTTCCCATTCCACGAATCTGGGAGGGACCTAAGCTTGGCGGGTCCATTGTTCGGACCCGGCAAAGCCGGCGTACGGCTCTAAGTATTTCTTCCCGGCGAAGCCGGCTACCCGGCGAAGCGGGTATTCATTCTAGTATATATATACACTGGTAGAATTGTGCACAGCGGGGCGCTATAGACACCTATCTGTGGTTGTTAAAAGCAGCGAACATACGTTCATTAGCAAACCGAAAGGCAGTCAGAATTTTCAATGCGTGCCATCGGACGGAATCATGCAGACCTTGAGGTGTTTTGCGCGCTAATGGATTTACCACCCCCTGTTCAAAAAAGTAGCACCGTGGCGATCAACAAGACTATCGAAAAGGCTGCCACTACTGTTACTGCAAAGAGCATGGAGAATGCAGGCAAGATGGAGTATAAACTGAGCTGCAGGAGGTGACGATGACGGTCCCCGTGACATCAGTACCTATATCATGTGACGGGTCGTGGATGACAAGAGGACACTCCTCGACAGTAGGTGCTACAACCATTATTGGACTGGAAACAGGTGTGTAGTTTGTGTGTGTGTTTATGTGTGTGTGTGTGTGTGTGTGTGTGTGTGTGTGTGTATGTGTGTGTGTGTGTGTGTGTGTGTTTGTGTCTTGGTGTCCCGTCAATTCCCCATGCGCAATTCCCCGCCGTATGAAAGGTGGTTGATGAATATTATTTCCACTACATATTTGTGAATTATTTGTGTTGTATCAGGGAATAACATAACTTAAAATATGATTAATTTATTTAATATACACTAGCATTATAAATACATTATCATTTCAAATTTTGAAACGTTCCTCTTTGCTAGAGCGCGCACAATTTTGCGCGTGTCTTTGTTACACACACCATAGTCTGACAGTTGTGTTGTCACTTTAATTTCAGGGAAGGTGCTGGACACTGAAGTGAAGAGCAAGAAGTGCAAGAGCTGCCAGTGCTGGGCCACCCGGGACAAAAACAGCGAGCGGTACCAGCAGTGGGAGGCGGATCATCCGATGGAGTGCACGAAGAACCACGAGGGGTCGTCCGGATCCACGGAAAGCGCCTCAGATCGTGACATGTTTCTGCGGTCTGTGCAGCACCATGACTTGCGGTACACCAAATTCATTGGGGATGGGGACACTAACAGTTTTAA
>NC_090261.1:38510353-38520353 GCF_037325665.1 Littorina saxatilis
AGCATAAAGTCTTCCATTTTTTACCTTTATAATATCATCTACTATTTTCTTTAAAATGAATATTTGATCGCTAGTTCTGTATCCTTTACGAAATCCTGCTTGTTCTTTTATCAAAATGTTGTTTTTTTTAAGGTATTGTGCCATTCTTGAATTTATTATTTTGCAAAATAATTTACTTAAATTGCTACTTAAGGTTATACCTCTATAGTTTCCTGGATCTATTGGGTCTCCCTTTTTATATATTGCTACACTTATTCCAGTTTTCCATTCTTTAGGATAGTTTCCGGTTTTCAAAATCATATTAAAAATATCTTTTAATATTTTGATAGTGTGATTTAGACTAGCCTTTATGATTTCATTAGTAATTTTATCTTTACCTGGCGATTTCTTTGGTTTTAGTAATTTGCATTCTTGTCTTATTTCTTTTTCTGTTATTGGATCGTCCAACATAGGTATATTATCATTATTTTCCATTTTACTTAGTTCTTCTGCAATTGTTTTCTTTCTTTCTTCTGTGACTTTAGTTTCCATGCTTATTAATTTTTCTAAATGATTCATCCATTTCATTGGATTTACTGTATATGTTGTGTTATTGTTACCGTCTCCCATAGATCTTAACTCTTTCAATGTTTTCCATAGTTCATTGGGGTCGTTGTTGAAATCATTATTTAATTTTGTTACTAGTTTATTCTTTAAAATATTTTTCTTTTTCTTTATGTTTGAGTTATATCTTTTTCGTATAGCGTAATATTTTTGACATAAGTTTTTATCATAAGGGCGTCTATTTAATGCATTTAATAACGATTTTAATTCTCTTCTCTGTAAATAGCATTCTTTGTCAAACCACCTTTTGTTTTTCTTTTTTCGATTGTGTTTGCTTTTTTTGATGATCCTTCTTTTAAGGCATGTATTTGCAGCATTGTTTAACATTTTTGTAACTTCATCTGTTAAATAGTTTATGTCATCTTCTGCAGTAATATTTCCATTATTATGTTTTATTCTATCAATATCTAATTGTATGAGTTTTAATTTGTTTTTCATATCTTGCGTGTCAAGATATCTTTTGAAAATATCTTCAGATTTACAATCCCATTGATATTTTTCGGTTATGATTTCTTCATCATTTTTGGAAAAACTGTTATATTTGTTTCGTTCTGTTGATTTGTTGTTGTTAATAGTTGTATCAATAAATGGTATTTGAATTTTCATTTCCAATGGACAGTGATCTGAGTATATTTGTAAGTTATGTACTTTCATGTAAATTACCTCTTTGATTATTTCTTGTGAACATATGAAGTAGTCAACTACACTACATCCGTGTGGCGTATAACACGTATAGCGACCATTTATATCACCAAGAGCTCTCCCATTCAGTATATTCATGTTATTATGTAAACATAAGTCGATTAACCTTCTACCATACTTTTGAACGACTTTGTCTGACGAGTGCCTATTTAAGTTAGTAAAGTGTTCATAAGGGTACTTGAATACATCATTGTCAGAAGGAATATAGTCTTGGAGATCACCAGTTCTTGAGTTAAAATCACCACATAGTGTGACGTAGCCTTTCGACGATAATTCTTCTAAGTCTTCTTCAAGTTTGTCCCACACTTTTGATGTAAATTCTCTTCCAAATGAAGACGTCTCAGGTGGTATATATGCACAGCCTATGAACAAATCTGCTCCTCTAGTATTCTTGTTTTTGATTTGTAACCACACTATGTCACAATTACTTCTTGGTAATATGGTAATTTTTTGTTGTAAATGTTCTTTAATAAATAGACTGATTCCTCCTGATGCACTTGTGGCTTTTTTTCTTTTTGGTCTTATGAAATGTTGTCCCCTACCAAACCCAGTGATGTAAATATTGTCCTTATTTTCTTTGTCAAGATGAGTTTCTTCTATAAAAACTATGTCGTATTTATTCATGTATTGTTGGATATCTTGTTCGTTCAGCTTGTGTACAATATCTCCGTGTATTTTTTCTTTTACCCCTTTAAGGTTCCACGACAAAATTTTAATAGATGAACAATGTTTTTCAAACATAACTAAAATAACTAGAATGAAATATAAACAATGAATTTGTTAATTTCAGTTTCGACAATGAAGCTGTTTGGTTCTGTTTCTTGTCGTCTTGGTCCGTACTTGATATCTCATGTTTGGTCGAAGTAAGGAGAGTATGATGTGAAAGAACTTGGGTGGTTAAACCATCCTCTCCTTGTCGGTGGATAGTTTCTCTTCCATCCTTGACTCCTCATTGGGGGGTGACTTCCTTGGTCCTGTCTCCGTGTGTTGATGTAGCGCTCATTCATTGAGGGGTGACTTCTTTGGTCATGTCTCCATGTGTTGTTGTAGCGCTCATTCATTTGGGGGTGACTTCTTTGGTCATGTCTCCATGTGTTGTTGTAGCGCTCATTCATTTGGGGGTGACTTCTTTGGTCATGTCTCCATGTGTTGTTGTAGCGCTCATTCATTTGGGGGTGACTTCTTTGATCATGTCTCCATGCATTGTTGAAGCTCTCATTTCGTTTGCCTTTTTTCCCTTGAGTCTTCCATAGAAGGCCTTCGAGATGGTTTCCTAAGGTCTTCGCGAGGTGTCCGGTTCCTTTCAAGGCTGGGTGTACTCCATCTCGTGAAAATGCGTATAAGTCTTCGTAGGACACAAACGAGACACTTTTGTCTTCCTGATATTCGGCGAAGACGATTGCGTTCAGAACGTCACGTTTTGAATTTAGTTCTTCTTTGCTTGTTGGCGCCACTTTGCTGATGACTATTTTGCTGGAGGGGAAAGTGTCTTTGGTATTTTTGATCAGTTTTTGCATCTTTGCAGCGGCTTTTTGTCCCGAGTTTATCCTGATGTCGTTTAGACCCGTGTGGAAAACGAATGCTTCAGGCTTTTGTCTTGTGTTTTTCATTTCTATCTCCGCTTCTTCGATATTTCCCGTTTTTTTCCCGTTCACACGCATGCCGTGTTGTTTTCCCAGTCGTTCGTAGTCCATGTCTTTCAGGATACTGTCGTGAATGATGATCACGGATGGTAGTTCAGAGTCCCCTTCATCTTCTTCCTTTTCTTCCTCTTCTGACGATGATGTTTCAGTTTCAGTAACCGAGAATGGTAAAGAGAGTGAGTTTTGGAAGCTTGAATTCCTTTCTGCTATTTTCTTCTTTTTTTTTCGACTTCGTGACGTCATTTCAAGTTCCTTGACGTCAGAAGATTCATTCGGCGTCGAGGCTTGTTTGACGTCAGAATCTCGCGTGATTTTCTTTGTTGACGTTTTTTCTCTTTTTCTTCTGGAAACAACTTCAACAGAAGATTGTTTTACCTTGCTGGTGGATGTGTTTGGAATATTTTTATCAGACGTAGGTGTTTTCAAAATTTCTGAGAAACTTGCCTGCATTACGTTCTTCTTTTGCTCCGTTTCTCGCTCTTTCTCACGTGTGGTTGTCATGGTTCGATGTAGCTCGTGCATGTCTTCCCTGGTTTTCATTTCGCTCTTTTCTAGGCGTTCTGCCAGGTTAGTGATCGCGCTCTCCAACAATTGCACCATCCCCTTGGTGTCAGAGGTCTCGGCAATCAGCAGCTCCACTGAGTTTCTCAGTGTCTGTCTTTCCCGATCGTCTGGGAGTTCGCCTTCGTTGTCATGAACTCCGGAGGTCGTCTCCGGCATCAGCGCGTGAACGTCCTCGAAAATTTTCTCGTCGAGATCATCTTGTGCACATGTTTCACAAGTAAACTTGCGTTGCTTCCGGACAAATAAACATATTTGGTAAACCGGTAGCTTAGTATCTCTCCACGCTACCTTCGTTTTGCAGTCCGTGCAAGTTAATGATCTGTCTTTTTCTGATGTCATTGGGTGTTCTTTTTCGACCTCGAGTCCTTGGTTACCAAACGAACTCGCCGTTTCTTTCTCAACTTCTTCGTTGTTTTGCACAGAACCCACAAATTCTTTTACTAGGGTTTCCTCACTGTTTTTGTTGTTGTTGTTTTCCTCTTCTCCTCCGGTCTCAACATTTTCAAACAAACTAGGATTAGGAATCCCAGCTTGTGCCATAGCGTTGTGTGCTTCCTCAAGCGTGAGGTAGCTCTTGTGGGTAGCTTTAGGATATGAAGTGACGGATTTCGAGGCTTCGTTCCAATTTGAGAAAATTCCGATTTTTCTACCTCTACTCACAGCATAATATTTTTGTTCTTTCCCGGTTTTATTTCGACCTGAGTATCGTGTACGTCCCATTTTTAGCTCCTAGCTGACATGGTTTTCATGTCTGGTCGCCATCTTGGGATGTGTGTGTGTGTGTGTGAGTGTGTGTGTGTGTGTGTGTGGTTGTGTGTGCCAATCGCTTTTCTGTTTTTTTCTGTTCTTGTCTGTATCTCTTTTCTTTTTTTCTTTTTCTGTTCTTTCTGTATTTTTGTATTTTTGTACAGTAAACTTTTAGGGTCTACCCCCCCCCCACACACACACACACACACACACACACACACACACACACACTCCTCCCGTCCACATTTTTCTTGCCCACCACGAAAACAAATGTGGAGATAATTAGACAGACATTCTTTGACAGAGAGACACAGATGGACTTTGATATAGGTCATATAAGATAATCACCGTACGGCAACTATAACAATTGTGGCAGTTGCGATGCATGCAATGACGGTCATTATTGTCATTAATTACTCATTAATTGTGATGTTAATTTCGTCGCTCTTAGCTGTCTTGCTGCCCTCGTTTCCGCTCCTCTCTCTGTGTCTCTGTCTCTGTCTCTGTCTCTGTCTCTGTCTCTCTCTCTCTCTCTCTCTCTCTCTCTCTCTCTCTCTCTCTAACTCCTCCCCAGAGTCTCTTCACTCTTCTATGTCTACGCGGAACAGAAACACTTTCTTTCTTTCTTTATTTGGTGTTTAACGTCGTTTTCAACCGTTCAAGGTTATATCGCGACGGGGAAAGGGGGGAGATGGGATAGAGCCACTTGTTAATTGTTTCTTGTTCACAAAAGCACTAATCAAAAAATTGCTCCAGGGGCTTGCAACGTAGTACAATATATGACCTTACTGGGAGAATGCAAGTTTCCAGTACAAAGGACTTAACATTTCTTACATACTGCTTGACTAAAATCTTTACAAACATTGACTATATTCTATACAAGAAACACTTAACAAGGGTAAAAGGAGAAACAGAATCCGTTAGTCGCCTCTTACGACATGCTGGGGAGCATCGGGTAAATTCTTCCCCCTAACCCGCGGGGGGAAACAGAAACATTGAAATGGAAACTCTCTACTCATTTAATAAATTCATGAGACCTGGCTCTATGATATAGCTCTATGGGATTAGTGGGATGGAAGATTTTGATTCTCTGTGTAATATTTGATCCCTTTATGATAATTTATTAATATGCTGGTTGATGATTTTCAAGCGTGTGCACTATGTTTTTTATACCCAATATTGACGGACTGTGTGATGATATCTTCTGCTATGGTCTGTTGAGACAGTGATATAAAAATCGAGACCGGAGGTCGAGATTTTGATATCACTGTCAAAACAGACCAATAGCAGAAGATATCATCACACAGTCAGTCAATGTTAGATATATTGCTAATTCTCTGGACATTTTGTATTTACTGTAAAGAAATTACAAAAGTATTTGTCTCAGTTTTGGCTGTTCCATATCCTTCCCTCTGATTATTATTTCTTTTTGTTCACTCTTTTCTTGTACGTTTCAGTATTTTAAAATGTCTTTCCTTTCAAAAAGTCTTTAGTCACTTGCTCAACTAAATTCTGGGATAATTACATTTTCATATATATATTTGTTTGTTTTTAAATGTAGGTGTTTTTGTTTTTGAAGTGGGGAAGCAATAAAGAGGTCGTCGATATCAAAACTGATATCGACGGAAATGTCGTCGATATCACTTTTGCACTGAGCTCAGTTTTGCCCAATTGACCAATGGAAATCCATGTAACATATGAAATAGCAATATTGTTATTTATTGTATGGTGTCCGCATTGTCTTCGTATGTTTTTGTTGTTGCATTACCTGCGTTCGCGTTTCCATATTTATTATGTAGAGTAGTCCCTCTATGTTGGATGTGAAACAGCATTGTTTTATGCTTACTCCATTCCCTTCGAAAAATAAACATTTATCCTATCTCATCTTATCTTATCGCTCTCACGCAAACACATACAATGTATGAGCCTTTGATGAATAGTGATACAGTTCCCCCTTTGACTCCGTGTGTGGTATTGGCCTATCCCTAATTCTTTTAAATTACATTAAATTAAATTAAATTCTTTCCTTCCTTCTTTCTCTCTTTTGCAAGACAGACACATAATCGAGTGCATCTTCTCAAGTTAGAACGTAAACAAAAAGCACAGGGCCAACATTGAGTTCAAATCAAACTTTTGCTTTCAGCAAAACCTAAATCCCACATGATCAGTCCACACATGAATGGGACTTCTTTTTACACTGTATACTTACAATTTCAAACAGCAATCCACACAAAATCTACAGGCCAAACTAAATCAGACACAAGGCAAAACGGCCAGTCTGATCTCTTGGTCAAAATGGCGTCAGTCCACACACAAAAAGGAAGCCATATTTGTAACATCTCGCGAGACATTTAGACGAAGAGAGATTACTCTAACATGGCATCGAACAGGCAGAGTTACGGCACCTGTCTATTTTCGAATTGGCACCGAGCTGTCTTTTGACCGCATCGTACCGCTAGGGAGATGGACACTCGCGAGAGAGGAGGGGTGGGTTTAACTGGATATAGGGCTTCGTCTTTGGATTCTGACTGAGGTCTGCGATAGGGGGTAATTGGCGGTCTGGACACAGAGTGATATCATGCAATGGATGTAGTGCGATGGATGCGACAGAGATCTTCCTGTGTCGACTAATTCATTGAACAATAACTTACTCTGTCTCTCTCTCTTGTCCACGCATTTCCTATACAAGTCACACATCTCGAGCTATTTAGATGTTACGTCAAATTTACATTTGGCTCATTGGTTATAACTATAAGGGATTAAACATCAATAACAGACCTTAACAAATCCTCGAGTCTTTAACAATTACGCATAAAGTTTGATGGTCAACATTTCGTGGTTCAAAACCACAACCAGCTAATTTAAACATGTCTTTTATGACCTTTTTTTATCAAAAGAATTAGAAAAACAACGGAACGCCAACGGACTTTGTGAAAAATACTGGTCATGGGGTCAAGGTCGAGTATAGGGCGAGGAGGTCGGTGGGTGCGAATGACGCTGAATAATATCCCATGGAATTATTCGAAGACTTAAAATATAACATGATTAAAATTGAATCAAAATTTTTAAAAAACGGAGCGATGACCCCTCGCGCGTGATAAGTGTTGTCGACAAGGTTTCTTGACGACAGGCGTGCACTGATGTTTCGATCGGAGTTTGTCACAACGGCTTTACGTGGTTTCTTACCTAGACCTGCTTTATTGTTCTGCTTTTAGGGGAGGGCTAGATGTAAAAAATATTTTAAAAAGTTGAAAAGTTTTTTAAAAAAAAAGTAAATTGATTGCTGCTCATTCCAATACCCTCATAAAAATAAGAGTTGTTATTGTCAGTGTCATTTTTTCCTGAAGCGCCACCATTTTGCTCTAGTTGCATGGATTCGTTTTCGAAATGGTTCAAATTAAAAACATTTATCGTTGATTTTTATTTTTCTTCTTTTATGTTTTTCTTTGGTCTGTTGTCGTAGTCGTTGTCGTTATTTTCATCATTGTCATCATCGCCTTTTTCTTCTGACTTCTTCTTAGTCATCATCGTCGCCGTCTTCTTTGTTTCGTCGTCGTCATCGTAGCCGGTTTCTTTGTCATCGTCAACGTCATCGTCGTCTTCTTTGTCGTCGTCTTCTTTGTCGTCGGCATCGTCGTTGTCATTGTGGCAGTTGTACATTAGCTCCCTTTGACCGTTATCGGTAAATGGCCTATCCTTGATTGGTATGAAAGGAGAGGAGAACTTTAGCTGAATAAAGATGGAAGCAGACCACATGCTGGCGTCTGAGTGAAGTTTGTCTTTAACAGTCATCTCTTCCTTGTCATCGTCATCGTCGTCGCCACTGTCGTCGTTTACTTCCCATTTGTCACATATGGCACGTTATTCTAATAGTCATCCGTGCATAAAATTATCGCTGTATTTTTGCACAGCGGGGCCTGCACCCATTTAAAACAATCCTTTCGGGTAATCTAACAGACATGACAATGTCCTCTTTGCTAGCCTCTTCTACCTTTTTTGGATCAGAGCATGCGTAAAAGAATAGCGCTGAATTCAAAAACGGAAAATTACAAAAATGTCTCTTTCAATTACGACAAATCTTTCCTTGGCATTAATTCATATGCTGGAAATGATTATAAACTAATGTCATTTGCCGCTCTTTAAAGAGGCAGTCTCCAGTAATATTTAATCTCTTCGTTAACGCTTGATCTTATCGGGATAAAAAGGTTAATTATGTATCAACACAGGAAGTTTGGGAATAGAGATCAATCAACAAATATTCGATTCGGATGCATCCCTCTTACTACAAAGATGACATCGAAGAAATCAGAATTTCCTCGCTTAAAGCAGCATACACATTTGCTCCAGGTGACCCTTCTTGATGAAATCGCTTAATTTAGGCATTGTGTGTGTGTGTGTGTGTGTGTGTGTGTGTGTGTGTGTGTGTGTGTGTGTGTGTGTGTGTGTGTGTGTGAGTGTGTGTGTGTGTGTGTGTGTGTGTGTGTGTTTGTGTGTTTGTGTGCAAGCGTGCGTGCATGCGTGCGTACGTGCGTGCGTGTGTGTGTGTGTGTGTGTGAGTGCGTGCGTGTGTGTGTGTGTGTGTGTGTGTGTGTGTGTGTGTGTGTTTGTGTGTGTGTGTGTGTGTGTGTGTGTGTGTGTGTGTGTGTGAGTGTGTGTGTGAGTGTGTGTGTGTGAGTACTCAGAACAGTAGAACTCTCATATCGTTTTCTGCCTGACAATATGCCATCCTCATGAACTGTAAATTGGAAACTTTCCGTCACAATTACAAAGAAGTCAGCAAGACTAGGTCGTTAAAAAAAAAACTTTTTGAAAAATGTTTGCATTCTTTTTTCCTCTGACGGAGTTATTATTGGCCGTGGAAGAGTTGTTCCCCTTCGAAAACACATGAAAGCAATGATTGTCGCATTGAGTAGTGAGCTCAGTAACTGTTGAGAATACAGTGGATCTACCCCTTTCAAAGACTTCCCCCTTTCCAAACCTGTCTTTTTCAGATTGTTGTGTTCATAATGTCTGTACCTACCTCTTTTGTCAAACCTGTCTTTTTCAGATTGTTGTGTTCATAATGTCTGTACCTCCATTAAAACTACCTCTTTTGTCAAACCTGTCTTTTTCAGATTGTTGTGTTCATAATGTCTGTACCTCCATTAAAACTACCTCTTTTGTCAAACCCGATTTTCTCAGATGTGTGCAGGTTTTAAAATTGGTGTTCCACAGTATTTTCCAAGAAGAAGGGAATCGTGTCGAGTGGACACTGCATAAAATGCACATGGGAGTTTATCATTTTTTGGTAAGACCAATATTGTGTGTCTTCATTGATCACCGATGTGTGTTTACCTGGGACGCAAATCTTCCACGATCAATGACAGAGTTAGTTACGTTTATTTTGAAGACAGGTGTACCCCCTTTAAGAGGTCAGGACGACTGACAGACGAAGGGGGAGGGGGGAGGAAGAGATGGAGGGAGGGATGAAGGGAAGAAATGAGGAAACCTTTCGGCCTCTGGTGACATCGTGACGAAGACATCGCAATGCCGGAAGGGAGGGGGCAAGAAGGAACGGCCTTCATTTGCAATCAGTCCATCCTCGTTCTAAGGATCATCTCGATATTCCTTTCGCTTTTTTTTTCTTCTTCTTTTTGTGTTTGATTTTCTTGATATTTTCTGGACATTGCAGGTTCTTGTTCTTTTTTAAATTGTTTCAACCAGAACATTTGGAGTTCTAGACTTTTATCAGCCATTCTGGA
>NC_090261.1:38525353-38556568 GCF_037325665.1 Littorina saxatilis
TTCTTCTTCTTGTTCTGGTTCTTATATAAGCGTGTGAGTTTCTAACGATAGGGCCCTGCTGGTCCCGCAAATGTGGTATCGGCGATAGTGTGTGTGCGTGTGCGCCGGTGTGAGTACGTCTGTCGGTCTGTTTGTAAGATTCAGTGTGTGGTCTTGCTATTTGCTCTGCGCAGAGTGGATGCATGTCAGGGCAAGGAGGGGAAACGGTTTCACTAATCAAATCTGTCTCTCCTCCGCTGATCTGTTTTCGTCCCACAATCAAGCCTGAAACTTGAAAGGGATGGGAGGGGGGGGGGGTGTTAGGGCAGCAAAAATAAAGTTACTGCGGTACTTGACAGTGTAAATGGTGACATGAATTTACTTGTGATTCATGCACGTGATATGTCGTTAAAAACTAGTAAACAACTTCAAAATCATTTGTTATTTTCATTGATGAAATTAATTCTGATAGGAAAACATTTTTCTTTATTTGGTGTTTAACGTCGTTTTCAACCGTTCAAGGTTATATCGCGACGGGGAAAGAGGGGAAAGGGGATAGAGCCACTTGTCAATTGTTTCTTGTTCACAAAAGCACTAATCAAAAATTTGTTCCAGGGGCTTGCAACGTAGTACAATATATTACCTTACTGGGAGAACGCAAGTTTCCAGTACAAAGGACTTAACATTTCTTACATACTGCTTGACTAAAATCTATACAAAAATTGACTATATTCTATACAAGAAACACTTAACAAGGGTAAAAGGAGAAACAGAACCCGTTAGTCGCCTCTTACGACATGCTGGGGAGCATCGGGTAAATTCTTTCTCGTCCCAACCAAAATGGGACTCCCCCTAACCCGCGGGGGGTAGGAAAACAGAAGTCCATATTCATATGAAGACGAACATTAATAACATCTGCCTTCCTGCGCCACATTGCCTTTACGTTTCTAAACAACAAAACAAAACAAAAAACACGGAAAACAAAGTGACGATTATAATATAAATATGAACAGTCAAGTAACTTTAAAAGATTTCTTTTTTAAAATGAACATTTTTAGATCAAACTTAGCTAACACTTTACAAAGGATTATCCAACAGCATTCCTCAGTCGCCTGACTTTTTAATGGTTTTGCTTCATTGAGATCGAAAATTGGTATCATAGTCACTCCTAGCCTTAACCTTTCTGCCAGATAGTTATCCTGTTTTTTCGGTACCAAAACAACTACACCAGTCAATACCCCATCCCTTCTCGTCTTCCACTTGTTCGTGTCCTGAGGCCAATATTGGCCGAGCGACTGGCTAACGGTGAGCTGGGGCCAATTAATGGTCCAGACATGCTTTTAATGCGGACATCGTACTAACTGCCTTCTCCTCCTCTGCTCGCCCCTCTCTTTAGTCAGCATCTTCTTTTTTGGTCACAGTAGAACCTCCCTTTTAAGACCTGGTATTTTCAGATTTTTCAGTTCATGACCTCAGTAAATGTGCTATCCTTTTAAGCTTTTTTTACATTTTCTGTTCATTCCCATTGTAACTTGACAGCCATGTTAATGTAACCGAGTGCCGTAACACTACGATCACCTCGGGAGGCGAAGTGCAATCAAACAGGATTGAAAATGTTAGGGCTAATTTATTAGCCCTATAAAAACTGTTATGAAAACCCGGAGGTTTCCATGAACATACAGACAATCGGAAACCACCAGACCTCATCACAAACAGAATTCCACGATCCACCGGTGTTGACTTAAAGGCCAACAACTCGGGTGCAGAGTCTGCTGTGAAAGGAGCGGTAGCCTCCCCTGTCACATTAAGACTACCTCATTTTCAATACCTTGCTTTCTCAGATGTTTTGTTCATAACCTCTGTAAAGTTACTTCTGTTTTAAGACTACCTTCTTTTCAAACCCTGACTTTCTCAGATTTGTCAAGGTCTTAAAGGCATACTAACGCACTCCCGTGTTTACAAAGTGTAGTTTGCCCACAATCGATGTCAAACGCAGCATAAGACCATCATGTATAATGACGATACGTCACCATGCGCGGACCATAATACATGCATTACAGCTTGTTCTAGCCTCTGAAAAAGTGAGGATGTCAACAAAGCCGCGGTGTTCTCTCCCTTGCATCAACGTTACATGTGTTGCCAAATCTATAAATAGGACGATCCAGATCAAAATGAAAATTCAAATATCTCAACATTTAAGGGGTCCTAGACCACAATATTTTGCAGGGAACTTAATTTAGTCTGTCTCCAGCTGTTGGTAAAGCAATTAGCGTGTATAGTCATCGAGTACATATGGCTTTAAAAGGGGCGTTTCTTTGTACCGACGTTTCAAGACCTGATTTTCTGACATTATGGTGGGGTCTTAAACAGAAAGTTCCATAGTATTTTCTTCTTTTTTTCCTGCTGTATAGCGGTGCTGGTAGCAGTGGTTTGCTGCAGTGTATGTTGGTGGTGGGAGATTATATCGAGGTTTGTGACCCTTAGGGCAAAGCTGTGGCCAGTAATGATTATATTTTTTCTGGGAAGAGGAAAGGGGGGGGGGGGGGCGGCGTCGAGTGTACCATTGGCTGCTGAGGAAAAAGTTGGTCTCTCTTAGTCCTCTCTCTCTCTCTCTCTCTCTCTCTCTCTCTCTCTCTCTCTCTCTCTCTCTCTCTCTCTCTCTCTCTCTCTCTCTCTCTCTCTCTCTCTCTCTCTCTCTCTCTCTCTCTCTCTCTCTCTCTCTCTCTCTCTCCTCTCTCTCTCTCTCTCAGTCTCTCTCTCTCTCTCTCTCTCTCTCTCTCTCTCTCTCTCTCTCTCTCTCTCTCACCCTCTCTCCCTCTCTCTCTCTCTCTCCAGGGCCGGACTACCGGGGGGGTTATGGGGGTTGCGCAACCCCCCCCCTAGCCTAAACATGTACCTTACTTATTTAATTTTTTTTATTATTGTTTATTTTATGCCGTTTCATGCAAGGAGCGACCATTTTCCTATCTCAGAATATGACCTACCCGTCAGCTTCAGGGGGCTTCGCCCCCTGACCCCCACAACGAGGGGGGGGGGTGGGTTCTAGGGTTTCCGGACCCCCCCCCCCCCCAGCCAAAAAATAAAAATATTGAATGAGGTATGCATTTCTTTATTTTACATTGAGTTTCAATTTTTGGGGTATTAATCAGTGACAAAATCTGCTGCCTGAAACTGGTAATGATCATCCTCAGAATGCACCAGATTGCACCATTTTGCATCCTTTTTTCAAAATTTTCCGGGGGGGCATGCCCCCGGACCCCCCTAGCAAGCTAGGCGCTTTGCGCCGTCAACTCGGCGCTTCGCGCCTTCACACCCATATCTTCACAATATACTTTTGAAAAAAAACAGTCATAAAATGAACTGATCCGCCCCTGCCGCCAGGGGGGACATCCCCCTGGGCCACCACTGGCAACCCCCCCCCCCCCCTCCTCTTCGCCTAGTCCGGCCGGCCCTGCTCTCTCTCTCTCTCTCTCTCTCTCTCTCTCTCTCTCTCTCTCTCTCTCTCTCTCTCTCTCTCTCTCTCTCTCTCTCCTCTCAAACATATACACGCACAGAGAGAAAAGAGTGATGGACAGACAGAGAAGGATACACACTGGCAGACAGAGAGGCAAACAAAAAGAGAGACGGAGAAATAAAACAAAGACAGAGTTACAGAAACAAAAAGATAGAGGCAAAGAAAGCCCCAACCCCCCTCCCGTTAGCTTAAAAGCATTAAACTCAGTTTCTACAACACCTGTTCTTTCAAACTGCATAAGCACCTAAGATAAGCAGCAAACGACAAGTAGCAAGCTACGTTAAGTGACAGCTTTAGCCTCCCCAGCTTTGAAGACTAACGGGAAAGCTGACGTCGAAAGTGACGTTTTACAACCCTCAATGACGTATTTCAACTCTTTTCAGGAATGACATCACTCTCCTCTCTTAGGCTAAATCGTTTATCATGGGTATTAAACTGTGACGTCTTACTGTCCTTTTCATTACAATATTTTGGATTCAAAATAACAGTACAGGTGTATTTATACTTCAGGTATCTTTCTTTATGTTGTCAAAAGTGTCATTTGAGAAAAAGGGTCAGTTCCTGGTTGACATAAAGACACGACATGACTGGTGTCGTTTCGGTGCAACATTGCTCAAACTATATATTTGTTGAGTGTAGGACTTTCTTGAGGTGGGTATAAATGACTCAGTTAACACATCTTTGCGGACATGACCAGACCCCCATCTCAACTTGACGAATGATCATGAACATTTGAACATTGGATTAAAAAAAGGAGTGACAACACTCAACAGCTTTTATTCGATAACAAAGTCGACGGCTGCGTTTGTGCGAGTCTGATCGAGCTCGTTAACTTTTAAGTAGGGTACATTATTAAGGTTTTAATGAAAACAACAATTCAACATTCTCGTAATTCGGGCTCCTCATATAGACGCAGGTCCTCGTCTGTCCTTGTAATTTACCATCGGCAGGTTCTGTTTTGGTGGATGGAGTGTAGTGGGTAGAAGATAATACAAAAACCTCATGATGTATCGCACACATACACACACAAACACATCAAAAAGGAGAGGCAGATTTACAACTGCCATTTTGCACTGTGTAAAAAAAGAAATCGGGTGGTGGGTTAATCACCATAATTAACTGCTGCGGGCAGTTATGGATAATTGCATTAAATGTCATCAATATGTTTTGTATTCATGGCCGACAGCATCAAACGATGTTCTGTCCGAGCTTTGTTTTATTTGTCACACATGCATATGAGAAGGGGTGAAGTTACGAGTATATCTGTGCTGGAGTAAGGTGGAGCATGCTTGTCCGTAGGTATGCATGTTTTGCACGGTCTTATTGTCAGCTTATCAAATCTGTTTTGCCCTAAGTTAATCTACGTTTAGTGGTCAAACAAGAATGAGAGGGAGGGCAGCGATTCTGAGAAAGAATGAGAGTGACTGAGTGACGTGTTCGTGTGTGTATGTGTGTATGTGTGTATGTATGTGTGTGTGAGTGTGTGTGTGTGTGTGAGTGTGTGTGTGTGTACGTGTGTGTGTGTATGTGTGCGTGTGTGTGTGTGTGTGTGTGTGTGTGTGTGTGCGTGTGTGTGTGTGGTTTTATCAGTCTATTTTTCTGTCTATCTGCCTCGCTTCTGTCTGTCCGTCTGTCTGTGAACTTAAGTGACCGAGTGAACTAGTCAGAAATTACAAAACTCTGCAATATAAAAAAAATGTACGCATGTATACACGCCATTGTCTGTGTACTGCCAGCGACATGGCTATGCATGGAGCAGTATAGAAAAAGCCTATATAGCTCGCTCGCCACGACCTGTGTATAGATGTATGTATGTTTGTGGGGGTACAACACACAGAAGCAGGCAATAAACAAGGCAGTACAACGCAACACTGACACGGCCCCATCAGGGCTCTCCCAGCATCTGTCCAAACCATCAGCCCTGCCATCACCTTATCCCACGTGTAGGGGGGGGGGCAAGGACCGGGGGGGGTGTGAGGGGTACGGGGGTGGACGGACGTGGGGGTATGGGAGCCAGAGTGCTGAGCATGACTGCCGCTAACCTCCAGTCGGGTGGCGGCCAGAAAAGCCCGCAGTCTTCGGCCCAACACTCCAAATAAACCTACCTCGAGAGGTAAGTCTGCGCGCTATTCTTGCGACGACTAAATACTAAGAGAATTACTTCATGCGGGAGGTTGAGAATGGCGCGGGGTTTTTTTTGTCATAGTTTCTTAGGTGTGAGGGCGAGAGCGGCGTCCGTCTTTTTAGTGCCAGCGTCCTGTTGGGACGGGGCCAGCTTCTTTGTCAGGCACATGGTCCTGCAAGGGGTGCTGGAAATGGCTTGTAATCTACATACAAGGGAACTGCCTAGGTGCCACGATATTTTTCATACAGTTATGACCATACCAGATAGCAGGGGGGGGGGGGGGGGGGCAAAGACCAACACACACAGGTGCTGTAAATCGCCTGTAGTCTACATACAAGTGAACTGCGGAGGTTCCACAATATTTTCATACACTTATGACCATACCAGCTGGTCAGAGAGCACGGGGGGGGGGGGGGGGGCTTACACACAGGTTCGAGGAAATTATCAATGCCCGGATGTGTAATTTCTCTTGTCAGCTACCTGCAGGTTTACCCGAATAGCCTTACATTGTAGCTAGACTGACTGATGAGTATAAGAATGTGCTATTTCCCAGTGGCTACCTGTATATAAGTGTTAATTTGTGATAAAGTTCGTAATCTGGTTTACTGAAGTTTGACAAGCAGTCCGCATCAAATGAAACCGTCCAGAGAAATTGAAATACGACAAGGTCGAAGCCTGGACAAAAACAGGAGGCGCCTCGATCTTATTATTTTATTTTTATTTATTCTTTTTTATTCTTTTTTTGTAAACACATAATTCCCCCGAAATCGGCGTATGCTGCCTGAATGGCGGGGAAAAAACGGTCATACACGTAAAAATCCACTCGTGCTAAAAACATGAGTGAACGTGGGAGTCTAAGCCCATGAACGAAGAAGAAGAAGTAAACACATAATTATATACTCAAAATTTTGTTTACAAAGGCGCGGCGTAAATCCTGATCAAAAGCACACACACAAAAAGGAAAAAAGGAAACAAAAATATAATTCCAAGCAAGAGTCTTTAACCTACGAGTTCTCATGGTAGCGATGACCCTCACAGCGTCTGCTGTATCAATCAAGTAATGTGGTCAACAGACGAGAAATGAGGAGTCCAGAACACAAAGCATGGTGGGTTCTGTTGTTTTTGCCCCAGGTGCCCCCATATGGCCTGACAGAGGTCAGTGACCACCGTCACTATTATCCTCATTGTCATCGTCGTCGTGGCCGTGGTCGTCTTCATTGTATTCACCACAATCACTATCATCGCTGTTGTTGTTGGCTTCGTCGTTATCATCCTAATTATCACCATCAGCAGCAGCAGCAGCAGCACCGTCGTTATCATTATCCTCGTCATCGTCACCATCATCATCAACATCACTATTACCAATAATACCACAATCGCGATCTCCTTCTTTTATTTCCGAGGGCTCCTCGTCGTTGCCATCATCGTCGTAGTCATCGTCACTGTCATCATTCCCATCGCCATTACCACCACCACCACCACCCTTTTTCCACCATCCACTTTTCCCCCCTGACATCCATACACCTAACCCCACCCTCTCACCATCCGTATAGAGACTGTAAAGAACTCACAGACTCTGTTTTGTACAGCCTCTGACCCTTTCCAGCCAACACTTCTACCATCATCACCAACACTGCAGTTGGACCTCGTATTTAAGACCCCCTGATTTTAGACTCCCCCATTTTCAGACCTTACGTGTTCACAACGTCCGTGAATATACCCCCATTTTAAGACCCCCACTCTTTTTTAAGTCTAGATTTTTTTAAGATTTCTGAAGGTTCCCCTGTACTACCAAAGAAAAGAGAAGACAACACAATTTGGCAGTAGCACGTGCTGCAAGCCTGCAGGAGTGTGGTGCCCACCCCACTGCCCGGAATCCAGGTCACTCCGGGCTGCCAGCCATCTGAGGGCAAGGCAGCAAGACTTTGGAGGAGGGGGTAGGGGTGGTAGTGGGAGGATAACGCAGAGGTCGCCTCAGGACAGCCCCACAAACCACATAGCGCCACCGCCACACACTTTACCACGTGGATTGAGAGAAAGAGAGGAGAGGGGGTCCAGCAATGAATCTTATCTCAGAGACAGACAGACAGAGAGATAGACGGACAGACAGACGGAAAGACGGGCAGACAGACAGACAGACAGACGGACAGAACGGACAAACGAATAAAATGAGGAGGGAAGAGGCAAACACAAGTTATTCCGTGAAGTCCACTAAGAAGAGACTTGGTAGACATTGAACTATAAGTTATTTCAAGTCCGACAATGACACCTAACAGTCATGCTCCAGTGAGAGAGAGAGAGAGAGAGAGAGAGAGAGAGAGAGAGAGAGAGAGAGAGAGAGAGAGACTCAAGAGAAAGACTCGAGAGAGACAGACAGACAGACAGACAGACAGACAGGGGGCAGGCAGGGACAGAGACAAAGGTTCGGCAACGATTAGATCTATATGTATTCAGCAAAAAAGGGGTACAGGTATTTGGGGGGGGGGAGAGAAAGAGAAACACAGAGAAGGACAAAGTTAAAAATCAAGCACCAAACAAAAAAGTTTCTTAAAGTCCAGCAACTTCCACTCAGTAAAAACATCCGTCTAATTTCCTGTCCTTAAAACACCCTCCCTCTTCCCCCCTCCCCTCTCCCCCTCCCCCATCCCAAAGTGTATGCCCTGCTAGCTTACCTCCTAAATAAAGTGAGGAAGATGATGGGACCGAAGAGGAGAGGGAGGGAGTAGTAGAGGGAAGGAAGGGGGTGTTGAAAAAAAAATAAGGTGGCAAAGACTGCCATGAGGACAGGAGAGATCTTTGCTTACAAACACGTCAGCTTCCCAGGCCTCTCCGGACGGCGGTGTGAAGGTACACAAACAGAGTGCGGCCCCTTGCACAAGTACAAGTGACGGGCGGGAATTGAACCCGCAACCGCTTGCGCACTCGCTGCACACGGCAGTGACTGTATTGCACTGCACACTGCACTTTGCATACTAGGATCTAGTTTCTGTCTGTCTCTCCTGCGACACACCCACTGGACCCCTGGGAACTTTTGCTTTGACCTTTTCAGAATGGACATAGAGCTTTTGTATGTCCTTCTTCGTGAAGGCCATTGCTTATATAGGACGGATGCTTCTCGTAAGCTGCCGGACACTGGCTTGGCTAATTTTAAAGTACTCTTTGCCCTTGTCTCCATTGTTTATGTCTTTGATTGTATTTTTTTCTGCTCTTTCTGGTTTCTATAATTTATTATTTCAATCCTTCTGGTTCTTTTTTTGTTTTGTGATTCCTGAACGATGAACTGTCGCTTTGCAAATTGTACAGTTGTTTTTTGTTTTCGTTTGTCTGCTCTCAGACTGATTTTTGATTAGTCTCTAACTTGTTCTGGCTCTGGTCATGACTTTGCCCCTAGGTATTCATTTTTGTCTTCCAACTAGATATCTCTGACTTTTAATCAACATTGCTCAAAGGAGGGAGAGGGAGGCGAAGGGTGTGGAGGGGGGGGGGGCGTGAGCATGTAAGAAGGAGGAGTATAGTACTATGTCATGCGTATCCAGTGTCCGTTAAACTGTACATGTATAGGTCAAGGGGTCAAACAACTTTCACACCGAAATCTTGGAATAATTCTTTCTGCACGAGAGTTCAAACCGAAAACAACAGGAGGGACGTTACAAAAGCAGAACTGTCCATTGTCCGATAAAAACACACCCACGTAGGTCAAGGCGTTACACATTGTTCACACTGAAACCTTGGAATAATTCTTTTAACGCGAGAGTGCAAACTGAGAGAGAAAAAAACCCACAGGTGGAATGTTACTATGCCATTTGAGTCCAGTGTCCGTTGCTTGTATACTTAGGTCAAGGCGTGGAGAATGTTCACACCGAAACCTTGGAGTAATTCTTTCAACACAAAACATGTTCAAGCTTGTACCAAAAAATGGGAGTGTCCTTCTTTTTTGTCATCGCAATCTTTTTTATCGGCTCGTTAAAAGTTTTTTTTCTTATTTACCAACGCGTCAAAATGGCCGGACGGAATCTGGAGGCCAGTTGACCGTTCGCTGTTTGAGATGGACACAAGAACTCCCCCCTCCCCTTTCCACTTCCTCCCTGCCGGCCATACCTGTTGCACGCCAGAGGTGTCGTTCTCAGGGGTTCGGACAATGGCTCGCACTGACCTCTTGGGAAGAAAATGCAGTGGACAAAGAAACAGGAGTGAACGTCCACTGATTGAAATAGCCGTAATGAAAGAAGAGAGATGGAGAAAAAAAGGATATACAGAGAGAGAGAGAGAGAGAGAGAGAGAGAGAGAGAGAGAGAGAGAGAGAGAGAGAGAGAGGGGGAGGAGGGAGAGAGAGAGAGAAAGAGAGAGAGAGAGAGAGAGAGAGGGGGAGGAGGGAGAGAGAGGGGGAGGAGGGAGAGAGAGAGAGAAAGAGAGAGAGAGAGACAGAGAGAGAGAGAGTTAGAGAGAAAAAGAGAGAGAGAGAAAGAGAGAGAGAGAAAGAGAGAGAGAGAGAGAGAGAGAGAGAGAGAGAGAGAGAAGAAAAGACAGACTCGGACAATGGCTCGCTCTGACCTCTGCAAAAGAGGGATTAAGAGGACGAACAAAAGGGTGAGTGTCCAGTGATTTAAATAGCTGCAATGAAAGAGAGTGAAAAAAGAAAGAAAAAATGAAAAGAAAGAGTAAAGTCCAATAATTAAGATAGCCGGAAGAAAGAAAGAACGAAAGAAAGAAAGACAGAAGGAAAGAAATAAGTAGAAAGTCAGAAAGAAAAGACGAAAGAGACAAGCAATTAATTTCCATCAAGAGAAGAAGTAAATGGCAGAAGAGAAACACAAACGGAGGTTATAGAAAAAACTTTTTTTTAAAGGAGGAAAAGAATGAAAAACAAACAAATAGGCCAGAAAAAACCCCAAATAAACCAACAAAAGCATAGAGGAAGATTGGAGAAAGAAAATAAAATAAAAGACACAAAATTGTAACAATCAAAATGTAAGACACAGACATAAAGACGGAGCACAAAACAAGATACAAAGAAAGATAGCTAGAAACAGGTACCTCACAAAAAACGAATGATTGAAAAAAAAAGACAACTTCTTTTATTAGCTCCAGTTAAAAAAAGGAAACAGTAAATCGTTATTAATTTGTAAAAATCTCATAGAAAAAAACACTAAACTATTTGGTTTAAAAAGGCGACAAAAAGTCGAAGTCACCACAGAAACTTACATTTCGGACAGAGGCCTGTACGGGAAGGGGGTTTGTTGGTGGAGGGGGGAGGGGGAAGGGGGGAGGGTAGGTGCGGGGGGGGGGGGGGTTGGAGGCGGGTGAGGGAGGGGATAGACTGTGGACGAGGACGAGGACGAGGATGAGAAGGTGGTTAACCTTAGTTCAAACACACCAGGGTGTAATTCATCAAGGGCTGAGAGGTCACACTCACCCCGTCCCCCTTTTCTTCCATCCCTCCCTCCCTCCTCCCCCCTTCACATAAACCCATCACCTCCACCAACCTACCAAAACTCCGAGAGAGAAAAAAAAAGAAAAAAGAAAAAAAAGACCCGCTGCTGTCTTCTCTGCGTGACTGCGAGTTGCACCACTGCTAATTCCCTGCCAAGAGAAAACATTCCGCGCTGAAATCCAAAACAAGATCGGGTCCTGCTTTTTTTCCCTGTCCCTCTTGGTTTCTGTTCTTTTAGGTCTGCGAGCCCCTAGGTTTCTGGGTCTGGCACCGCTGCCAGAACGTACGGTACGGGGCAAGAGTGGCAAAAGGGCTACTGGGTTTCGTTTCCCCTTTCTATTTTTTCTTCTCCTTCCTCCTCCTTCCCTCTATCTGGACGGGTCCATTTTATGGGAGAGAGAGAGAGAGAGAGAGAGAGAGAGAGAGAGAGAGAGAGAGAGAGAGAGAGAGAGAGAGAGAGAGAGAGAGAGAGGAGTAGTATGGCGGCGAATAAGCGCCTAAAGTGATAGATAACTTTGATTTTTGTTATTACGATCACTGAAATATACACAAAAGCAATGAAAAATTACCAATATCGTGCAAGATAATCACTGTTGGTGAATATGCCTCCAGAAAGATACGTCAACATTATTTTTTTTAAAGTCTCTATGATAATAATACAGAATTACGACTTTCGGGCGCTACCATGCCTTCAGATTAGCCAAACGTGATAATCAAAATTACCATCGTCATTTTTGTTATGATATACCACTTGTTATTGCAAGAAAATATTGCAAAATTAGCGACATTTTTCAATGTAATTAGACTACAATTGAAACTTTAGGCACTGATATGCCACCAGTAAAATGGGCCAACAATGGAAATAATAAAGAAGCCAAGTTGATATTTGTTATTATCAATGAAAAATACGACCATCAGTAATCCAATTAAAACTTGTGGTGCTTTTAGAAGCATGAAACACACTGAAAACAGTGACGCATGCCATTTGATCGTGATATGTGTAAATGTCACGAATAATTACAACATTCTCTGTGTTCTCTGTTATTGACATTTTTTGTTAAGTCGACTTTTTTTTCGCACACTGACGCCAAAAAATCTTCACTGTTATTACTTGGGCGCGATATTGGTAATTTATTGGAGATCTTTACAATTATCAATGGTAGCATCAACAAATTAGTGATATACTTTTCAATTATCAATGACGACTTCAATAATCACTAAATATTCTGCGCTTCTATGTACTATGTACTACACACTATGTTGATGATGGTTTCATGAGTATAGTTAAGCTATGGTATGCACATCTTATGATAAGTTTAAACATTTATAAAACATGCAGTGAAAAACAAACAAACATCCTTCGCCACTTTGTACTCTTTTGATAATGGCTCAATGTGTACAATTGAGTTGTGGTATGCACACAATAGCGTAACATAAAAATACTATGTCATATATCTCAAGTACATTGTACCTGATTCGATGATAAAAAAAAAAGAAGATAAAATCATGTACCTATGAACCATGTACCCGTTGCACCCGTTGTGTCAAACAACTTTGCCTTTGCTCACTCGGCGCCTCGTTTCCTTTTGCCACCAGCTATTTGTGCACGTTTTCGCACGAGGACTGTTCACGTATTTTCACGTGTCTTTTAAGCTGGTCTGCGTGTCTCATCAGGTGTGCCACGCCTGCCCTAGTTTGTGCACGTATTGAAAGACCACAGGCCAAACGACAAAATGTAATGCGGTCTGCATTTTACCCTTTATCTTGCATGTGAACATTAAATGTTGTTCAAGAGAGCAAGTGGCAGTACTTTCTCTTCTATTATCTCTGGTTGTTTTAGTTATTTTTTAGTTATTTTTGAAATAGTTACCTTTGATTGATACCTTAGTTTACCCTATATTTTACATTAACACGCGAGACTGCGTGTCTAAATATTTTGTTTTCGATTGTTTTTGATTGTTGACTTTAACTGTCGACGTTGTTGATTGTGTGTCTGTTTGATTGTTGGTTTGTTTGCTTGTTGTTGTTTGTTTGCTTGTTGTTTGTTGTTGTCCACAATGACTTCATGCCTGATGCAAAAGGATGGGGCGCACGTGTCGGGGAGATTGTCTCACACCCTTGGCTCTGCCTTGTTTGATTTTTTGCAACGAGCTGTGACCTAGATGGGTGGGTGTAGTCTGTCTCAATACAGAGCCAGTGTGGGAAGTTATCTCCCTGTTGCGTCAGCGCTATCTGTGTATAAACTATCTTTTCTTAACAGGGGAAATATCCAGTCGCTTATGATTATTCTCGTTCGTGGTAGTGCTGGCTTGTCTCTTGCGTTGTTTTTGTTTTTATTTCCTGCCCAGAAGCTTACTCGTAACGACCCAATATGTTGTTACGACATTGCTGTGAACTTTGCTGGTTCGATGTGGAAACATGCCACCTCACTCATTTTTTGTGCTGATTCTGTGAATTTTACATCTCAAACCATATCTATTGCAATTTGCTTATTGTTGTTTATGTGTGGTGATATCCATCCTAATCCTGGACCAAGCACAACCCGAGGGGATGGGATCTCTATTGTTCATGTAAACACTCGCAGTCTTCAATATAAGACACCGTTCCTTGAGGCCGAATTGGGGAAGTTTGATATAATAACTGTATCTGAGACCTGGCTGTCGGACAAAGTTGACCAAGACTGCATCTGCTTAAAAGGTTACCACCCTCCAGTTAGACGTGATAGGCCCGGGGATTCCCACGGCGGCGTAGCCGTTTATGTAAATAGTAATCTGATTTGCAAACCGAGGATCGACTTGTGTATACCTGATTTGGAAGCGATCTGGATTGAGACTAAGTTGGGTCAAGATACTCTTCTCGTTGGTGTGTTTTATAGACCACCGAGTGCAACCGTCGACCATTGGCTTCTTATCAACGATTCCGTTCAACTTGCCATGAATACCCCACATAAGTTTATTATATTTGGTGATCTCAACGCTGATTGTACTGTTAACCCCCCGTTTCATCTGCGGGAATTAATGAACACAAACAGTTTATCTCAGTTGATATCAGAACCCACTCGAATAACCGATACCTCGTCAACTATAATTGATCTGGTATTAACTCCGTGTCCTAACTTGGTAAAAAGAGTTGGTGTTCTACCACCTGTATGCAGTGACCACTCGTGTCCTTTTGTATATTTGAATTATGACTTACCGTCGGGTGGTTCATTCAAACGAACACTATATAATTATTCCAAAATCGATGTTGACAAGTTGTTGCAAGATATGGAAAGTGTAGATTGGAATAATATAGTCGATTTAGAATCCATTGATGACGCCGCTGAAATGTTTTCCGATAAGTTAATGATGATAGCTAAAGAATGTATGCCTGTAAAGGTAGTGACAATGAACGGACACGATGCTGTATGGATCACCGAGGAAATCAAAAAGTTGATTAGGAAAAAGCAATATATTCACGCATTAGCCAAACGTCTGGATACTGTATGGTGCTGGTCTCTTTTCCGACGGTTGAGAAATAATTTGACTGATGTTATAAGAAAAAGGAAAGAAGAGCACATTAGGGAACTAGAAAATAGAATATTGTCACCTCATAATTTTGGCAATAAAGACTGGTGGAAGGTAGTCAACTCTTTTTTGAAAAAGAAAGGAATGAGTACAAATGAGATTCCGCCCATTGAAAGCAATGGAATTGTGTATTACTCTGCAGAGGACAAAGCCGAGGTTTTTAATGAAGCATTTCTACGACAGTCGCATATACAAGGTCATGATGATGACGTTCCACCAGTTGAAGAAGAGCCCATTTCCATTAGTCCTCTCGTGATAACTACCGAAATGGTGTACGCTGTTCTGAACAACCTCGATGTTAGGAAAGCAGTAGGTCCTGATTTGGTTCACAATAAACTTCTTAAACTTGCTGCTTGTATTATTTCAAATCCGCTTGCAACCCTTTTCCAGAGATCGTTGGCTGAGGGAAAGTTTCCGAAAATTTGGAAAGTAGCTCATGTGAATCCCATTTATAAGAAAGGTGAAAAAGAACACTGCAGTAACTATCGTCCGATTTCATTACTCAGTTGCATTGGAAAAGTATTGGAAAAATGTGTTCAAGCCCATGTTTTTCGATATCTCACAGAGAATGATTTATTAACGGTTTCTCAGTCAGGGTTTATTCCTGGTGATTCAACTAGTTTTCAGTTGTTGAGTATGTATGACGATTTTTGTCAATCCTTAGATAAGCAGTTGACGACTCAGGCTGTTTTCTGTGATATATCAAAAGCCTTCGACAGAGTGTGGCACAAGGGTTTGTTGCATAAATTATATGCTATAGGCATAAGAGGTGTTTTATTAAAATGGTTTGAAGATTATTTGACAGGCAGGTTACAAGCCGTTGTTATCCAAGGCAGGAAATCGACATACGGACGTGTTTGTTCAGGTGTTCCCCAAGGTTCTGTTCTGGGGCCCTTGTTGTTCCTTGTGTACATTAACGATATTGTCATTAATATCGAATCTGTCATTAAACTTTTTGCTGATGATACCAGTTTGTATTTATCTCTAAATGATGCAAACACGCGGACACAGATCTTAAATGCAGACTTAGCCAAAATTGCACACTGGGCGGAAAAATGGAAAGTTAATTTCAATAATTTAAAAACAGATTTGATGACCTTTTCTGGAAATAGAATGCCTGAAACCCTTCCTATTGTATTTGATGGAACAATTCTGAGAGAAAACCACGTTCACAAACATCTTGGTGTACTGATTCAGAGCGACTGCAAATGGGAATCACATGTTCAGTCAATTATATCTAAAGTACGTGTTCTTCTCTCATGTTTTAGGTCCTATAAATATCGCCTTAGCCGAAAGGCACTTGAACTTATGTATAAATCTTTTATTATTCCCCATTTTGATTTTTCTGACGTCATTTGGGATAACTGTTCTGACAGATTAGCTACTTTATTAGAAAACTTGCATCTTGATGCCATAAGAACCATTATAGGTGCAGTTCGTGGCACGAGTCACCAAAAATTGTACGATGAATCAGGATTTACAACACTGAAAGAGAGGCGAAAAAGACACAAATTGATTTTGTATTTCAAATTAGTTAATGCACGCGTGCCACCATACTTACTAGAACGTCTGCCTCCTCTCGTTGCTTCTGTGAACCCTTACCATAGACGAAGACCACTTGACAGACAGACTCCCCACTCTCGAACTGAATTGTATAAAAAGTCATTTTTTCTGTCTTCGACTTCCCTGTGGAATGAGCTTCCAGATACTGTAAAACAACTTGATTCTATTGGGTTATTTAAAAAACGTATTAGTTCTGATGATTCTGTTGTTCCCTCGTATAGATACACATCTGATCGGAAATCAGAAATTATCCATTGCAGACTGAGATTGAGGATCAGCAATCTAAATAGTGATCTATTTGACAGACATTTAATTCCCGACCCGTCATGCACTTGTGGTTATCGTGTTGAAAATGCGGAGCACTATATTTTTCATTGCCCCTTATCTCTTCAAATACGTGAAGTCACCTTGTCAACACTGCCCAACTATGATTTGCTAACCGCTGATGATTTTCTGTATGGCAATAGAGACAAGTCAGACAGCGAAAATGCATTGATATTTGACCAGTTATTCAGGTTTATCTTATTAAGCAAACGTTTTGAATAATGAATGCATTTATCTCATCCATGTTCGAAACGACCATGTGCAGTACTGTTTACATTTCCTTGTTCTGGTAGTATTCTATTTTCAACCATGTGGAAGTCATTGTATGCGTGTGTGTGCGAGTGAGTGTGCGAGCGCGTGTGAGTACTGTTGTTAGTTTAGCATTGGTTTTTGTTTTCTTTTGGGTTTTTTTTCCTTTTATTGTTACATGTTTGTCTACCATAATTTACCATTATCATTTTGACATTATTTCAAATTTGTTATATTAAAATCGTCCGCCAAATTTCATTTGCTTTTAAGAGTACGCTCATAAGCCTAGCTTGTTGTGCTCCATGTTCCTTATTTCATGTATGCGGTAATAATACCAATGGAATTTATTGAATAAACTTGTTTAAACCAATAATCACTGATGGATTATGTAATTATCACTTTTGGAGCGTGTATGCTGCCATAGAAGGCAAGGATGTAGAAAGGGCGGCCAGCAGGGACAGAGGGAGGGAGGCTGGGGGATGAGGGCCAGGGTAGGTGGGCAGATTTTGGGGTGGATAGGACGTTGACTCGCCAGAGTGGAAGAGCGTGGGAGAATTTGTGAAAGAGCGGAAAAAGGAAGTAGGGGATGACAAATGAATATCTATACCTTTTGGCCTCTTGACGGATGGAGCTTACGAAAAGTTACACGGCGGCGGGGTCATTTTGATAAATACAATTTTCAGGGAACTGAAAGATTGACCGGTCTGTTTCCTGTTTTCTGTCACGTCCTTCCAGATTTTTGTAAGAGAAAATAGCTGTTTTTCATGATCAATCAATCAATATGAAGCTTATATAGCGCGTATTCCGTGGGTACTGTTCTAAGCGCTCCCGTCCGAGTCCGTTTCTCGGAACAGCTCTCATTTGTTAAGTTTCAGTGCTTGCACGCTGGTTTGTTTTCATGGTGCTTGATGTCTTCTGTATAGTCTATCTGGGGGCTTTAGTCGTTTTTGGGAACATGATTTTCTCGTTTTCATTTGACTCACATGAAACATATTGGGCGACCGCTTTGGAGTATGGCTCGAACAAAATTTGTCTTCAAACATCTGACTGCAACCTCCCTCTCTCCCTACCTCTCTCACTCCCTCCCTCCCTCTCTATACCCTTCCGTTTCTGCCAAGACGTTGGTGCGCCTAAGCAAGCTCGAGTCCTATAACCGATCCAGCTTTTCCAGACAGAGTCCGTCTTCCCGTCCGCAGGAAAATGGATGGCTTTGTCTTCTGCTTACCGAAGGTAAAACCAGATACCTGCGAACCAATTACTTTTTCCCAGCATAATGTTTTTACTGTCTCCACAGATCTCTGTTGTTGAGGTTTGCAGCAAACCCCGCTCACCATCCGTCCTAATTTCCATCGTCTGTTGTTGTTGGACAGAGGCAATTAGACGGCAGTTGATCTATGGCTACCGTAGGTAGGAAAAACTCATTTGTTTTGAAAGTCATCTGCAAGTTCTATTGATTAAAAGGTCTGAAAATGTGAGCCGGCGGTTCTGATTTCAGGTGAATGAGAAGGGGTTTTTTGTTAAAAAAAAATGGCAGGTATGACTGTTTGCGCTGTGGATTTATGTTGTTGATAATGCAAACTTGCGAGCGGACACAACAACACATTTTAGTGGTATGATTTTTTCAGTCTTGATAGAAAACCTCGAACTCTAAATTTTAATACATTATTACCTTCTACAAGTTTGTACGGACATTTTGCTCATGATGCACAGAATAAAGTCAATTTGAAAAGAACCTTGTTTTGTATATAAACTAACGTGTATTACGCATCACAAATACCGTGTCAATATGATACTGAATATCAACATCTTCAAATTATTCTCATTATTCATGCTGATTTTCTTCCTTTCTTTCGCTAGTAGAACTTGAAGATCAACATAACAGAATAAGTTGTCCGTCTTCTGTAATTTTTACACAGACCCGCGCAGTTTGCCTTCAGAAGGGTGTTAGGGTTATATCTCTGTGTCAATCGGAGACATTAATTCAGCAAAACAAATCCCACTCTTTGTGTATTTGCATGATCGTTAGTGCACAGAAAAGTATTTTGAAATGAGCAACTGCGGCATGGCAACCTTCTGATATTTGTAGAGACTGCTTTTTAAGGCTCATGATATCTGAACTGATTTTGACATGTGAAGACGTCTCGTGCATTTACTGCATGCTTTTTATAGGTGGGTTTTTTCAGTGCACTTTACCATAACCAAGGCAGTATTTATCTGAGCATAAATTTATATTCCATCTGCTGCTCGTTTGCCGATCTGATTTCATCTTCCACTGCCAACTTGAGCGACCATCCTGCTATCTAGATTGCCGAATTATCAGCCAGTAATGAAGAGAGGGAGGGAGAGAGCCCAGAAAATTGTCCCTGCGTTTTCCCCAGATCCTTGTTTTGTCATCAGATGCCCGTGATAAGAGATCTTATGGTGCTGGTGCATTGCCTGCTGTTTTCTGCCCCTCTTTTCCCGGCCTAGATGCAACGCGGCGTAACTCTAGACATCCGGTCTCTGTGGTCTGCATTCCCAGACAGAGTTATGCGCCCCTGTCCTGCCTGACAATTAACGGCCGTGAGCGAGTCTCTGGTCTTGGTTCTGATTTTATTTTATTTTTTATTTTTTATTTGTTCTTCTTTCTTTTCCTTTTTTTTTTTTTTTAAGAAAGAAGAGAAGGAAATAACAGGAAACGAAGAACTGGGGGAACCCATACACGGAAGGGCCGGCCAGGCAGAAGGGAGAGGAAAAGCACCCTCAAAAACCAATTATGGTGCTTAGTTAGAAAAACACATTGTGAGTAGCCGCATGTCATTTTGTTTAGGCTAGACTTGACTTCCTGGAAGAAAATAAATCGCCGTTAGCCATAAGGACGAAAGAGTAAGTTATCATAACAGTCTTGAATATCAGTGGACAATGTCGAGTCTTATACATAGGACGGGATTGGCCAGTCAGTATCGTAGGTCCTCCTCTGGCAGAAGAGCCAAGAGCCTGCTAAATGTCGTCGTATCAAAACTTTACCTGTCACGAAAATGTTGCCAGGAGTCACAAAAGAACATTAACATTCGCTGAGACAAAAATCCATTTTGAATCGATGCAAAGAACAAACACTTTTCTCCTTGAACTTCAACCTCTTCGCACACCCCCCCCCCCCCCCCCCCCTGTCAATCCCCTACGTCTCTCCCACCACCCCCACCCCTACACCCATTGCTGAGGTATCTATCTGGACAAAACACGCAAGTTAACCTCTGTAATGAACGAACAATTGTCGTTTGGCAAATGATTCAAAAATACAATCAATCATAAATGCTGGCTGTGATGTCCAAATAGAAGTGATTAGCGTTACTTACAAAGAAAAAGTAGACAAACGAAATGTGGATATAAACACAAATAAAACACACAAGACACTGTACAGTCTTGAGAAAAAAAACAGAGGTGTTTTTTCTGTGTTTAGAGCAAAACATAACTTCTTTTTTTTCTCCCGGATTTAGTAATATTGTTTACGAAATACAATGCTGCATACATGTGTTCTGGACTATTACGCACAAACAAGACGTACTCTTGTGATCAAAGTGAGAAATATTAGGTTAGACGACAAATAGTTGACAGAGAATTAGAAAGCAAAAACAAGTTTTCTCTTTTGGCTGTCTTTTTCGCATGAAAAATGCCATTAAGCCGACACCCAGACAATTTCTAAGGCCAAATACTAGGTCATCGTTATACAAAACTAATTCTGCCCCAACCGCGTAAGTGCATGTATAGTTTGATACCCCTACCAGCGGAAACCGCTTGAAAGAGACGTTTTGGTACTAAGGGGGGGGGGGGGGGGGGGGGGCGAAACTCGTACGTCTTGCTTGGCGTTTGTCCAGTTAACCTACTGGCCTAAAAACGTCCAGTTAGTCACTTCGCACCTAGGCTAGCCTGCAACAACTGTTTTCCATTTTCTTCTTCTCTCACTCTTTTTATTTTTTTTATTTTTTTTTTATGTTCTATGTGTTTCTTGCTTTCTGCGTCAGAGAGGTGTTAGGTCACTGCGTAAGGTATCGTGGGTGTGGAATTCGGCGTGTGTGTGTGTGTGTGTGTGTGTGTGTCTGTGTGTCTGTCTGTCTGTCTATGTGTGTGTGTGTCTGTCTGTCTGTCTGTCTGTCTATGTGTGTGTGTGTGTGTGTGTGTGTGTGTGTGTATGTGTGTGTCAGTGTGTGTGTGTGTGTCAGTGTGTGAGTGTCAGTGTGTGACTGTGTCAGTGTGTGTGTGTGTGTGTGCGTGTGTGTATATATAGCTGGGCGTGTGTGTGTCATTCTTACTGTCTGTCTGTCTTTTTGTCTATGTGTGTTCGTGTTGTATTTGTTTCAGTGTATGTATAAATGCGAGTCTCTGTGTGTGTGTGTGTGTGTGTGTGTGTGTGTGTGTGTGAGTGTATGTATATATATGTGTGTGTGTGTGTGAGAGAGAGAGAGGATGAAGAGTGGGGTGGGGTAGGCAAAAAGGAAGGAGGGTGGACAAGGATGGATACCCGTTACGGGGTTAGGGAAGAGAGGGGGAGCAGGGGGGGGGGGGAGGGGGGGAGGAAGTAAGACATTGGAAAACTGGGGATAGCTTGAAGATAGACGACGAAGGCTTTTTTCTCTGTCCCACACCTACTACGTGTATTGCGGCATTCCTAAATAAATGAGTGGTGGTGGTAGTGGTGGTAGTGGTGGTGGTGACTGGGGTGGTGGTGACTCCACCGAGGCAGTCTGGGCCGTAAATCAAGTTACGTTCGTGTGAGACCAGTGATGATTATCTGTGGGACAGACAAAAAGCATAGGCAAAACAAAACAAGTTTTGAAGGAACTGGGTACGGGTACATGAGAAAACTACATGGTTTCACAGAAATAAAATCTTACAGATAAATATTTGTTAAAGCGAAACAAACAAAGAAACGGGTAGAGACAACGAAAAATATTTTCTTTCCTCTGCCTCAAAATAAATTAAGTCACGTGATGGTTTCCATGAGAAGAATGGTAAAGTCGAACCTGCGCTAGCGGCCACCTCTTGATAAAACCCACCTGCCCATTACGACCTCCCAAACGGATAACCCCCCCCCCCCCCCCCCCAAAAAAAAAGAAATAATAAATAAACACGCGAGTTTTCCCTATAAAAATGCACCTTTCTAATTCGACCACCTGTCTAAAAACACCACTTGTTAGTGGTCCCTTGGGTGGTCGTCACAGACAGGTTCCACTGTATATTTAAGTCCAATGGCACAGTTGCAGCAGAGGGGGTGGGGGAGGGAGGGGGACTGTGTGTGTGTATGTGTGTGTGGGGGGGGGGGCAGTACATCGCTCGAAGTCATCATCGAGTGATGAAGGTCTGAGGGTAAGGTAATTACGTATTGTTTCGACCGCACCGGCGTGCTTTTGTCAATTCTTGCCATGGCGTTGAAACCCTTGATAACACAACAGCGAGTTATGTAGAACACGTACAAACAGTCGCGCTGAGTCTATCGATGTAAAAATGAGGTTGGGTCACAGCAAACAATTACCCAGGAGTTTATCTAACGATTTGTTCTGACAATGTTTTTTGCTCAGGCTTGCCACCTTTTTATAGCGACCATCTGTCCATGACGACCGCTTTTGGTCAATCCCTTGGATGCATC
Organism: Littorina saxatilis; assembly: GCF_037325665.1. Classification (NCBI taxonomy): domain Eukaryota; kingdom Metazoa; phylum Mollusca; class Gastropoda; order Littorinimorpha; family Littorinidae; genus Littorina; species Littorina saxatilis. Next base: position 38,547,728 of record NC_090261.1, read on the forward strand.
TTTGAAAATGACTCGTGGTTGGTTGGATAATACTTGGTTGATGGATATAACTCTGCAAAAGGAATCTCCTATTTATTTGTGTCAGCCTGGGTAAGTTAACTCCGCTCTTGCGTAGATAACATGAACAGACAGACAGACACAACACACACACACACACACACACACACACACACACACACACACACACACTTACCCACCCACCCACCCCCCCACACACACACACACACATACATTACCCTCCAACTCCCCAAATGTTCTGAATACCTTCACAATGGCAAAGTGCCACGCAGTAAAGCACACGTACAGTACTGGACATTCAGCAACGGGTGGTCACGCGATATTACCCCTTTTAACAACAACTTCATCCAAATAGGTCAAATGTCACGCACAAAGTTCATTGACCGAATTCTTCCCGCTCCCATGATAAGTGTCCGTTTTGCCCCATAGGTGATACACCTTTTAAAGGCACACTCCGTCCCGTACGGTTCGGGCTCACCATCCCAGAGTGTGGAAGTTGACTTTGAAGACTACGCGAACTCGTTTTACCGAAAATTCAGTGTGGAAGCTTCGTGCATGCAGCAAGCTTCGTGAAGTATACTTCGCACAGTCTACTTTTCCCACTCTGACTATATACGTTTCCGTTTCGCCCCACAGATGATCAATCAATCAATCAATCAATCAATGAGGCTTATATCGCGCATATTCCGTGGGTACAGTTCTAGGCGCTCTGCAGTGATGCCGTGTGAGATGAAATTTTATACGGCCAGTAGATTGCAGCCATGTCGGCGCATATTTACCTTTCACGGCCTTATTCCAAGTCACACGGGTATGGTAGACAATTATTAACTGTGCCTAAGCAATTTTGCCAGGAAAGACCCTTTTGTCAATCGTGGGATCTTTAACGTGCACACCCAATGTAGTATACACGGGGGGTGGTTCGGACACCGAAGAGAGTCTGCACACAAAGTTGACTCTGTGAAATAAATTTCCGCCGAACCTGGGATCGAACTCGCGCTGACAGTGGCCAACTGAATACAAATCCAGCGCGCTACCAACTGAGCTATATCCCCGCCCTTGCACACTCCTCCCCCTACGATTCGGTTCACCATCTCAGATCTGACAAGGGTTTTAATGCCTTCCTGAATTCAGCCCGAAGTTGATTTCGCGACGGGGAAGACTTCCTCCAACAGATGTTATCAAAAATTAGGTGGCAAAGCTTCGTGCAGCGAGCTTCGTGAAGTATACTTCCCGAAGTCGACTTCGCCCAATCAATATCAAGCTTGAAAGGAATCAGCCCCCGGCCCCCCCAAAAAAAATTTCCAAAAAAATAAACTGCCTATATAGCTGCTTTCTTTGCAAGGTGGGATGTTTTGGAATGAATTATTTACCTTACTAGTCATTGAGGCTGAAAGTCGCTTGTTCATTTCAATGCTTGTTGTTCCCAATAACTCTCACTTACTCTATTACACATGTCGTATGCATTTACAGGGCTTACTTCCCTTTGGTTATCAGATCTTCCTGGCACTAGTGTTAAATGATTGAACAATATTCATTCAGAAATTCAACCCTTTCAGTCTGCTATTGATTAGGTGAAGGCACTGATTTTTCGGTAAAAAGACTTCGCGAAGTCTTCGTGAAGTCAACTTTGGCTCATTTAAGGACAGCCTCTACTGAAAGCAGCCAGGCGTTTGATTCTTGGTATATGTCCCAGTGGAGGAATGATTTTATCCTGGGTCAAGCTCAGGGCAGATCTGAGATCGATGATGACCAAATTCGTCAATACGGGGAGGACTGTGTCTTTAACTGTGTGGCCACCCACACAAGAATATCTGCCAACACAGTCAAAAGCTGTTTATGTGATAGAGGCGAGAAGCTTTGTTGTTGGGGAGGTAATTTGGGACTGAATGGATGAGTTATCGTTCGTGGCCCCTCGCCCATTGTCAGGTACATGTACAACAGTAACTCTAACTGACGAAACAAAGGAAGCAAGGCTGTTTTTTTTTAAGAGGATTTGATGTTTCAGCTTCTTTTTTCTTCTCTTTGTTTTTGTTTCTTTCTTTGCAACGAATAAGCAAGACAATAATATCAGGTATTATAATTAACAATTAACAAAGTTGATGAATTTTCCACCAACGAACAATTCAATCAACCAAATTAAACTACCGTGGTTGAAGAGGACACTGTGATATATATATATATACATATATACAAAACATTTCAAGTTTTTAACAAATACACGATACATCAGTGACAGTTTTCATTTCAAAATCAGCGGACAGTTACAATACAAATTCAATGCAAATTGATTCAGTGTATTACTTCAGTCTTATGGTAAAGATTATCAACTTATTCTAAAACTCATTTTGGTTCTTGGTATTTGGTTACTGCAACGGGAGCTATTCACTCCACCCAGAGGTCTCAGTTACAGTAGAACAGTAACGGCAAATAACGGCATTCAGAGCGACAACTGCTGACAAGAAACCATTATGATTGTATACCAAAACTATTAGTATATTTGTGATCATGATCAATATCTTTGTGAATAGACTGATGCCGCCAAACTGATAAGTGGGCACAGCATCACCAAAATTCTACAAACCGGGTAAAAATCGGAGCGATAACATTTTTAGTACAGGAAACTTTCATGGGTCCAGGTTTCTTTGTGTGTGGGGGAGAACTAATAGTACAATAGTCAAAAGGTACCCAGAACTGATGAGCCCTCAGGTCAAGATGTTTGCCACAAAGGCTAGAGGTCAACGTCCTTCGAGGCGTTCCGTACACTACACTGGTTTACCGCTCTGTTTATAGCATCGTCATGTAACATGGCGGAGAGACAAGTGACCCGTGGCGCTACCTAGCGGCCAACAAGTGCTCGGTGGCGCCGCCCCCATGCTGGAAAGGGGAATATCTCCGCGCTCGGGGTCAGAAAATGTTGGAGATGAGAGAACTGACTTTGCGGGGATGGGGATGGGGAGGGCGAGAGGGAGCAGTGTAAAGGAAGACGAAGACAGAAAGAAAGAGAAAGAGACAGACATACAGACAGACAAACAGACAGACAGACAGACAAGACAGAGACAGCACAAAGAGACAGACAGACAGAGAGAGAGAGAGACAGACAGAGAATTGAATTGAATTGAATCGAACTTGGATCAAGTTTTAAGGCTACGCCTTATCAGAGAGAGAGAGAGAGAGAGAGAGAGAGAGAGAGAGAGAGAGAGAGAGAGAGAGAGAGAGAGAGAGAGAGAGAGAGAGAGACGCATGACGCTTTGACAGTTTATTGTCTTCAGCTAATTAAAGCCATATCGACAAAACAGTGGTAATACACGCCATTGAAAATGAACATATTTACATGAAATATTACAAATGAACGTATTTACACGAACTATTTACATACTTTCTCTAGAGGCACGGTATCCTTGCCAGGTAATGTACATAGTTTTTACTGAACAGTTCCGCTCGAAGGCACATTGTTTACTTCACTGACATGACATGTGTGTATGTGTGTGTGTGTGTGTGTGTGTGTGTGTGTGTGTGTGTGTGTCTGTCTGTCTGTCTGTCTGTCTGTCTGTCTGTATGTCTGTCTGTCTGTCTGTTTGCCTGTCTGCCTGCCTGTCTGTCTGTCAGTCTCTCTGTCTCTTTGTCTGTCTGTTTTTCTGTTGGTTAATGTGCTTGTTTGTTTTTAGTGTGTGTGTGTGTGTGTGTGTGTGTGTGTGTGTGTGTGTGTGTGTGTGTGTGTGTGTGTGTGTGTGTGTGTGTTTGTGTGTGTGTGTGTGTGTGAAAGTCTATTTTTCTGCTCGTTTACGCCTTTTCCCCATCACTTTTGCTCGCCTACGCAATAAAATCAGTGTCAATGTCATTGTCAGTGTCGCCCCCTCCCTTTCTCCCTTACCCCCCCCCCCCCCTCTCTTTCTCTCTCTTCCTCTCACATCCCCCTTCTATCGCCCCTCCCCCCCCCTCCGACGACCTCTCCCTTCCTCCCTCCCTTGTAACATCAGGAAGATGGATGTACATGTACAGAAATGCTAAGACACTATCACAAAAATACTAATGCAACATTATATGAGCTATTTACACTTTTTGTTTTTTTCATAGTTATTTTTGCAGAGGAATAATTATCTTCTTGGAGTGTTTTTGCGCAAGGTAGGCTTGCACCGACTGCAAGACCACACCCAACCAAGAAGGTATCATATTTCCCAACTATCCCAGCTTTTCTAAAACGTTGCTTCGCACATTTTCTCGCTTCTTATCGATTTTAATGACATTGACTTCACACTGAATATCAAAAATGTGTGTGGCATCTTGTCTTATTGTCAGTGTAACTTCGGCTATTACGATATAAGTATTTGTGAAGAGAGAACGCGTAAGTCGCGTAAGGCGAAATTACTACATTTAGTCAAGCTGTGGAACTCACAGAATGAAACTGAACGCACTGCATTTTTTCACAATGACCGTAGTCCGCCGCTTGTGCAAAACTGAGTGAAACTGACGAGCCTGTTTAGCGCGGTAGTGGTTTCGCTGTGCTGCATAGCACGCTTTTCTGTGCCTCTCTTCGTTTTTACTTTCTGAGCGTGTTTTTAATCCAAACATATCATATCTATATGTTTTTTGAATCAGGAACCGACAAGGAATAAGATGAAATTGTTTTTAACTCGATTTCGGAAATTTAATTTTGATCATAATTTTATATTTTTAATTTTCAGAGTTGTGAAACTGACGAGCCTGTTTAGCGCGGTAGTGGTTTCGCTGTGCTGCATAGCACGCTTTTCTGTGCCTCTCTTCGTTTTAACTTTCTGAGCCTGTTTTTAATCCAAAAATATCTTATCTATATATTTTTGGAATATTGTTTTTAAATCGATTTTGGAAATTTAATTTTGATCATAATTTTAATGTTTTTAATTTTCAGAGTTGTTTTTAATCTAAATATAACATATTTATATGTTTTTGGAATCAGGAAATGATGTAGAATAAGATGAACGTAAATTTAGATCGTTTTATATAAAAAATATTTTATTACAATTTTCAGATTTTTAATGACCAAAGTCATTAATTAATGTTTAAGCCACCAAGCTGAAATGCTATACCTAAGTCCGGCCTTCGTCGAAGATTGCTTGGCCAAAATTTCAATCAATTTGATTGAAAAATGAGGGTGTGACAGTGCCGCCTCAACTTTTACAAAAAGCCGGATATGACGTCATCAAAGACATTTATCGAAAACATGAAAAAAACATCTGGGGATATCATACCCAGGAACTCTCATGTAAAATGTCATAAAGATCGGTCCAGTAGTTTACTCTGAATCGCTCTCTACACACACACAGAGACACACGCACACAGACACACACACACAGACACACACACACACACACACACACACACACACACATACACCACGACCCTCGTCTCGATTCCCCCCTCTATGTTAAAAGATTAAACTTGACTAAATGTAAAAAGGATATAGAAAGAGAGCAGTGAGATAATGTTCGCTTGATTGATAAACAGTGGAACCCCCATTTTAAGACCCATTTTCAAGCAAGACCTATCCCTCCGCAGTTTTAAGACCCTGCTATTTCAGATTTTCATATCCTTTGTTTGTTTGTTTGTTCGTTCATGGGCTGAAACTCCCACGGCTTTTACGTGTATGACCGTTTTTACCCCGCCATTTAGGCAGCCATACGCCGCTTTCGGAGGAAGCATGCTGGGTATTTTCGTGTTTCTATAACCCACCCAACTCTGACATGGATTACAGGATCTTTTTCGTGCGCACTTGGTCTTGTGCTTGCGTGTACACACGGGGGTGTTCGGACACCGAGGAGAGTCTGCACACAAAGTTGACTCTGAGAAATAAATCTCTCGCCGAACGTGGGGACGAACTCACGCTGACAGCGGCCAACTGGATACAAATCCAGCGCGCTACCGACTGAGCTACATCCCCGCCCTTTCATATCCTGGAATCCGTCCTTAATTGAGCCCGAAGTTGACTTCGCGAAGACTCTGCTAAGTCTTTTTACCGAAAAATCAGTACCAAAAGCTCCGTGAAGTAGACTTCGCGAAGACTCTGCTAAGTCTTTTTACCGAAAATTCAGTACCAAAAGCTCCGTGAAGTAGACTTCGCGAAGACTCTGCTAAGTCTTTTTACCGAAAATTCAGTACCAAAAGCTCCGTGAAGTTGACTTCGCGAAGACTCTGCTAAGTCTTTTTACCGAAAATTCAGTACCAAAAGCTCAGTGAAGTAGACTTCGCGCAGTCGACTGTATCCAATTGATATCATGCAATGTACATCTGTATAAACAAAATTGTATACATCGTTTTATTTATGATTAAAATGTAACCTTTTTATTAGGCGAGCGAACCTTTCGCAAAAACGATGGGAATAAAATTGATTTAAATGTTAATATTTCATTAAATTGATAGTACCCCTATCAAAATGTTCAAACTCTCGACCTCTCCCTTTTCAGGTCTAATTTTATCAGATGTTTGGAGGACTCAAATGAGGGCGGGGGGGGTTCCACTGTATTGCTCACAGCGTATTTACATCTCATGGGGGAAAAAAGACAAACTTGAAGAGCATTGACACCTAGATAGAAAATCCACATTTTTGGGGTCAACCTTTATAAGTACAAAATGCGCGATGACTCCATTATTGAAATCTGTGTCGTCTAGGTGTGTCCGCTATAAGTAATACTATTGTTGCAGATATTTGTATGTCTCCAATTGTTGCAGAACTGTTTTATGTCCAAGTGGTCCAGATTTTTTTTTCTATTTTCACTCGTTAATTTTTCGTACATACGCACTACGAACTTCTTTAGTTATGCTTGATGCAAACAATTACTTGGCTTGTTATACAGATGGGCGGTTTTTTATGGGAGTTTTCCTCCAATCTACATGATTACTGCCAATTTCTTTATTTCTGCTTGATATATAAACATCATCTTCAATCGTTACAGAAAGTCTGTGGGTTTTTTTTTCTTCTTTCTTTGTCCCATCTTAGATGTTTTTTGTTCATTTTTACTGCGAAATCCTTGACTTCTGATTAATACAAATATTAACTTGGCATATTACAGAGGGGTTTTCTCTTCTCTTTTTTTCACAGTTTTGAAGTGAATAGCACAGTCCTTGCCACCCTAAAATCCTGGTCAGATCTGAGATGGTGTCCCGAATCGTTTACGCAGGAAGGACTGTGAACGGGTACAAGAGATATGAACCCCAAGAGATATTCACTTCAAGCAGGTAGGCGTCCTGCTGTGTGCAAGTACATATGTCCTATACATCTTGGAGTTTTTTCTTTTTGTGTGTGTGTCTACATATATACAATACTGCATTGATCTGTGACTCGTGTCCTCGAACATAGGACATTCTGACCCCCCGCGGGTTAGGGGGAAGAATTTACCCGATGCTCCCCAGCATGTCGTCAGAGGCGACTAACGGATTCTGTTTCTCCTTTTACCCTTGTTAAGTGTTTTTTGTACAGAATATAGTCAGTTTTTGTACAGATTTTAGTCAAGCAGTATGTAAGAAATGTTAAGTCCTTTGTACTGGAAACTTGCATTCTCCCAGTAAGGTAATTATTATATTGTACTACGTTGCAAGCTCCTGGAGCAAATTTTTGATTAGTGCTTTTGTGAACAAGAAACAATTGACAAGTGGCTCTATCCCCTCTCCCCCCTTTCCCCGTCGCGATATAACCTTCGTGGTTGAAAACGACGTTAAACACCAAAAAAACTTGACTAAATGTAATAAAGAAAGAAAAAAAGGACATTCTGAGAATCGAAAATGCTGCGCCAGTATTCAGCTTAGCACAATGCATGATGGAGTTTTCCTACATAGATTAATTAACCGACTAACAGTAACAACAAACAAAATAAGAAAAATGGCAATTAACAAGTTACAGGCGGCTGCAAGGTGAAAAAGTTGGATAAAAAACAAAAAACAGAACCCCCTCCCCCCTCCCACCAAAATAAGAAGAAAAAAATAAGGACAAGAAGAACGAAAGGAAAAAAGCTGTGATAGATCTGTATTGACTGCTGTGCTGTAAATACCGTCATTGTTCATTCTGTTTCCCGTTTGTTATAGCCATGTTTCTTTCGATGACTGCGGAATCAAGAAACTGCAGGAAAAGAAAAGTCAACATGAATTGATACATTTGTAATCCATTCTCCTCTTTCTTCTTATACTTGCAGCTTTCCTTCTCTGTTTGTCTGTCTGCCTGTCTGCCTGTTTGCCTGTCTGTCTGTCTGTCTGTGTGTCTGTTTGTTTGTCTGTCCGTCCGTCTGATTGTCTGCAAACAGTCGGACTTTTCTACTGTTGTGTATTTTTCCACGAAGTATGTGTTTACTACCTCGCCAAACTGTTCCAATTTTGCAGCAGCCTTGGTCCCCCCCCCCCCCCCCCCCCCCAAAAAAAAAAAAAAAAAAAACCCACCCCCATGTGAACAGCACTTAGGACTTCGACAAAAAAAAATGTCAGAGGTGGACGCATTCGGTGAAAAATGCAAAATAAGCCAGTACTTGTCAAAAAGGCATTCATACCGTGACAGAATTGTACTTTTAATTTATGGCCACTCCACGAACATCATCATGGCGCCCCCTGACACATAATCCGTCAAAATACGGCATTTTCTAAATGGAGTCGCGGACTTCACATTCTTTTGGTAGTTGCTTTTCGTGAGCCACAGAGGTCGCTGATTTTGGTAATTAGAGACGTTAACACTACCAGTACGAAAATTCATCGTTTACATTATGAGACTTTTGCCTCCCTCTCTCTCTCTCTCTCTCTCTCTCTCTCTCTCTCTCTCTCTCTCTCTCTCTCTCTCTCTCTCTCTCTCTCTCTCTCTCTCTCTCTCTC
>NC_090261.1:38561768-38566768 GCF_037325665.1 Littorina saxatilis
AGACTTTTTAAAACGAAATATATGTATATGTGCACAAAATTTGTTGGAAAAATGATCTAAAATTTTTTTTGTTAATAAATAAATTAAAAAAAAGAAAAAAGTGTTGACGCTTCCTTTGAAACTTCAAGATTAAGTACACTAGGACCTTTTAAAACGAAATGTACGCATAAATGAATCAATCTATGCATCTCCACAAGTTTGGGGGGGGCTAGCCCAGAATGACCTCCCTGTCATAATCAGCTAGCCTAGATTACTAGGCCAGTCAGTTTTGACCCCCCCTTCAAACTTTAAGAATAAGTACTTTTTAAACGAATTGAATGTAAATGTGGAAAATATTCGTTTTAAAAGGTCTTAAAGTACTCATTCTTGAAGTTTGAAGGGGCGGTCAAAACTGACTGGCCTAGTCAGTATTGACCGGAAGGTCATTCTGGTCTAGCTGATTTTGACCGTGAGGTCATTCTGGGCTCGCCCAGAATGACACATCCCCCCAAACCTGTTGAGATACATAGATGCATACATATATGCATACATTTCGTCATCTGAAGTCCCAAAGTACTTATTCTTGAAGTTGGAAGGGAAACGTCGAAACTTTTCTTTTTTTGTGTGAAAATAAAGTTAAAGTTTGTTTTTCTTTTTTTTTCAATATCATTTTGCAACAAATATTGTCCACATTTCGTCATGTGAAGTCCTAATGTACTTATTCTTGAAGTTTGAAGGGAAGCGTCGAAACTGTTTATTTTTTTGGTAGAAATTTTTTTTAAGTTTTTTTTTTTTTAATATCATTTTGCATAAATATTGTCCCACATTTTACATTCAATTCGTTTTAAAAGGTCTTAAACTACTTATTCTTGAAGTTTGAAGGGGGGGGGGGGTCAAAACTGACTGGCCTAGTCAGTTTTGACCTGGGGGTCATTCTGGGCTAGCTGATTTTGACCGGGAGGTCATACTGGGCTAGCCCAGAATGACACATCCCCCCAAACCTTAGATATATGTAGTTGCATACATATATGCATAAATATTGTTTTCCCTGCCTGTAAGACGTCAGCTGACGTCCTACGTAAAGTGCATCCCCAGTGCCTCCACTGACGTCCTCGCTTATTCCCACTTTTCCAACGTATCTGGATCAAAAGTAGTAAGCTATCTTCAAACGGTTAGCGGAAACCGTTGGGATGGTTAAATTTAGAAGGAATTGCGTGGTACGTCATAGGGAAAGTCGTGTTTGTTTCCGATTGCTGATTTGCTACTGGCTGCTCAGAGAGGAGTTTCCCGTGTAAACAATGGCGTCGCACGCTTCGCCACAGCAGCCATGTGGTTCTAAACAGACAACGTACACCACTTTGCAAGCTCTGCAGCTGATTATGGAAGATGAGGGAACTAGTTCTGATATTAATTTGCAGTCAGATGATTCTTTAGAGCACGAGAATGATTGTGACAGTGAGTACGATGTTGATATGCAGCAGTTACTCGAGCGACTTCAGGAACCTGACGCTGTGCAGTCCGACTCGCAGGTAGAACACGCAGAACCAAAAGACAGGTAATTAATGAAAGAATACTATTCACAGTAGATGCAGTTTCAATCCAGGATCAAAATCCGCATTCATTTTCCTACAAAAACCATATAACATGTATTTAGCTAACTTAAATAGTTTGTGTGCTAGAATTTTTTTTAAATCATTACCGTTCCAACCTCAAAATATCCTGGCACTGGGTATGCACTTAAATTAATTGTTTAATGGCAGCGAACGGGTTGTACTTATTCTTAAAGTTTGAAGGGGGGTCAACATTGACTAGGGGGGGGGGGGTCAAAACTGACTAGCCCAGAATGACCTCCCGGTCAAATTGGGCTTTGTCAAAATAGGCTGCTACACCGGTTTACTTTTGTTGATAAACAGTTTACATATTTGCTTTGGCCTACCGCCCGCGTTGAGAATGTGTATTTCAGTGTCCGATTTGTTATAACTTGTGATAAGACGCTGATTTTGTGTGTTGCTGTTTACCTTGATTTTTGTTCTTATAATTATTATATGCGTGTGTTATCTTTGGTCGTTTTGTCTTGCAAAGGCGACCATCTCTTTTCCTCTCTGTTACCCTTCTTAACCCCCTGCACCCACGCACTCGGACGCACGGAACACAAGCACGCACACACACACACACACGCACACAATACACACACAAATACACCCACCCACACACACACACACACGCACGCACGCACGCACGCACGCACGCACGCACTGACACACACACGCACACACACACACACACACACACACACAAAACATCTCCCTCGTATCGATTATCAGTCTGGCGCAATACATTTAGTCAAAACTTGACTGAATGTAAAAGCAAAAGAGGAAGAAAACATATTTACTGTTCCTCAAATCGCCTTGCCTCTTGGCTCTCGGTAGCACCAAGAATAATTCAATGAAATAAACAATTAAATATGACAACAAACACAAAAGTAACATGGAGAAAGCAATATACGCTCATTTTATCCACACTCAAAATTTAACAGAGAAAAGAATATATATATAACTCTTTTTTTTTTACAAATGAACACACAAAAAAAGACTGGTCAAATCACGTTGGACCCTGGCCCTCTCCGTGTCATCAAAAATGTTCAAACAAAACAAATATCAAAAACAAAACAAAACAAAAAAATAAACCACAAAACAAAACACAAACAGACAAAGGTAACCTAAGGAAAAGAACTATCACCTCAGTAGTATCTCAAGCACACAAACAACTTTTTTTTCTTCTTTTTTTCTTCTTTTTTTTTCGAAAGAGAAAATAAGAAGAAAAAAAAAACAAATCTACTGGTCCCTCAAATCGCCTTGGCCTCCTCTGGCCCTCGGGGGCATCAATAATTTAGTCCGCCTGATGTGTTTTTCTTTCATCAGCCCGACCCCGAAGTGGGCGGGCAGAAGGGAGGAAGAGGCCAGGCTAAAAAGCCACTAAGAAGTGGACACTCTTTAGTTTCCCTTTGAAGAAAAAACGAACGGTCGGTGTACACCACTTTGGAAGTAGATCGTCTGCTTTGCAAGGGGAAAAAATGGGGGGGGGGGGGTGGGTGTGTGTGTTGGGGGGAAATTAGAGAGATAGAGAGAGAAAGAGAAAGAGAGAGAGAGAGGGAGAGAGACAGAGACAGAGAGAGAGAGAGAGAGAGAGAGAGAGAGAGAGAGAGAGAGAGAAAGAGAGAGAGACTCACGCAGAGAAAGAGAGGTAGAGAGAAAAATCTTATGGAGGAGCGGGGTGTATGCATGCGTGTATGTAAGCTACAGGTGTATGAGTGACTGTGTGTATGTGTGTATGTGCGTCTGTGTTTGGATGTAATACCTCCTTGTCTGTCAGTCTGTCTGTCAGTCCGTCCGTCCGTCCGTCCGTCCGTCCGTCTGTCTGTTTGTCTGTCTGTCTGTCTGTTTGTCTGTATATCTGTCTGTTTGTCTGTCTGTCTGTACGTCCTTCTGTTTCTATTCATTTTAGAGCATCTATAGGGCCTACTTATTTTGCTCACCTGTACCTCAAGGTTTTTGTTCCGCTGACTCGTGACTGTGATTTGTTGTTCACGTTGTGGTTGTGTTCTTGTTGTGGCGGTGGTGTAGATTCCAATAATGTTACAATTTTGTTTTAAAAATGATTTGATTGTGTGTTCGTTAAACTTTGTTGTAGTAGTTTAGGGGTCTGTTAAATAACTTGACTTTTTTTTTATTAGACTAACTAAACGAAATGAAACAAAATTAATGGTTGGGATCGTTAAGGCCTAATCTCTCTCTCTCTCTCTCTCTCTCTCTCTCTCTCTCTCTCTCTCTCTCTCTCTCTCTCTTTCTCTCTCTCTCTCTCTCTCTCTCTCTCTCTCTCTCTCTCTCTCTCTCTCTCTCACCACCCAAACTCTCTCTTCCTCCTTTTTTTTTCTCTATCTGATTTCTACATCTCTGTCATTGTCTGATGTTTGTTGTCTGCCATTTTGACGAATATGTTTGTTGAAATGTTCGACAGGCATGTTGAACCGTTCTTAGTCCTTTTTTCGTGTTGATTTTATGTTCCTTGTGTGGTTATAGAAATACGTGTACATAGACGAGGGTGCAACAATCTGGAGAAAAAAAATGTCATTTGTCTCTCTCTCTTCTTTCGCTTTGCTTTGTTCGCTCCTCTTTGTGAGTGTGTGTGTGTGTTTTTGTTTTTTATACTGATGTTAAGCTTTTCCACAAAAGTAACTAGGCAAAATTGTTTGGGTGTAAATTTTATGATAAGGTTGTTTGCCTTTTTCTATCTTTTTTTCTGTCTCTTCTGCAAACATGAGTTTGTGTTGAATGTGGCTCGTTGAACTTAGCTGTTCAGTTGCAAATGAAATTGGTCAGTCAAGAAATAGTCAGTCTGGCTGTATGCCTACCTCCCTGTGTGTCTGTCTGTCCGTCTGGCTGCTTGCCTGTCCACCTGATGTACAGAGACAGACAGACACACATACAAACAAACAAACAGATAGACAGGTAGGCAAACAGCCAGACAGACAGACAGAGAAACAGGTAGACACACATCGCTTCTTGTACTTTTCAAAATGCCGTAATTCACAGATACCGTATATACGCGCCTAGGACCATGCATTTCTTGTTGTTTTTGTTTCCGTAGGTTTTCAGCTTCTTCGTAACATTGCATTTTTCTCCTGCCCCTCCAGCGGTTCGCCGTCAGCTTGACGGCAATCACTCAGCAGGCCTCCACAGTTTTAGTGCTGCTGGCTAGTACCCTTCGTCCAGATTGGCCATTCATCCTTGGCTACCTTCGGCCTTCAATCTCTTTATCCTGTCTTCTGAGGTATCCCCTTTGCTCTATCCTCCCCAATCCCCCACATCCACCCCCTCATCTCTAACACCCGTTGTGTGTGTGTGTGTGTGTGTGTGTGTGTGTGTGTGTGTGTGTGTGTGTGTGTGTGTGTGTGTGTATGTGTGTGTGCGTGTGTGTGTGCGTGAGTGTGTGTGTGTGTATGTGTGTGTGTGTGTGTGTGT
>NC_090261.1:38571768-38576768 GCF_037325665.1 Littorina saxatilis
TTAAGATTGAATAGTCATTAATTATGCACGTATACATATATGAATACAAGCCGCTTATTGTGTAACCACTATTTGTACAGTTTTATCGTGATTTTGTTTTGTTTTTGTTTTTGTTTTTGTTTTTTTGCATCGCATACTTGTGTATTTGAAAATGAAGCAATCAAGAGCTGAACCCTTTTTTTTCTTCGCAATTTCGCCACACAAACTCTCACAAGTCGTTGTTTGAATGTATGTTGTATGTTAACTAACTATCTAATTACCTAAGCGAACGAGCTGACGAACAAACTAAAAAAAAACCTAAAAAAAAACAGACAAGCAAACACATGAACAAAAAATACAAAACAAATTAATACTTGATTAATAGTCAGTGAAATCAATCGAACAATCATTCAATCAATCAATCATTCAATCAAATCAAATCAATAGCTGTTTCATCTCGAAGCCAATAACAGTTTTATATTACAGTTGGTATTTTGAAGGACTTTTAAGACCTTTAACCCTTCATGTAACCTTGGCCACAGAGACGGACAGACGGATAGAGGACGGACATATAATTATTTATTTAATTTTGTTTCTTCTTTTTCTTGTTTATTGATTGATTTTTGTTTTTGTTTGTTTGTTTGTTTGTTATTGTTTATTTATCAACTTATTAATTTATGTATGTATTTATTTATTTATTTATTTATTTAAATATTTATTTATTTAAATATTTATGTATTTACTTATTTATTTATTTACTTATTTATTTATTTATTTATTTGTTTGTTATTATGTATCTATTCATTTAGTTATTCAGATATTATTTATTTATTTATTTATTTATTCATTTATTTGTTTTTGTATTTATTTATCGTTTGATTATGGATATTATTTTGTTTATTTTGTTATTTTTTTGTTCATTTATTGTTGTATGTATTTGTGCAAAGAGTATTGCACGCGAACAGTATTTCTGGATCCAACATGCTCATTGGCTCCTTTTCTAACCACTTTCAGGCAACCGCCATCAATCTACCCATTGCCTAATTAGCCAAAGTGAACAGATACTGAAGACGAAAAACCCCATGCTGATCGACCGTTACGTTAGGTCCGAGCTTGTGTTTCATCGTAAAATCACAGCATTTCTAAAACTATGTTGGCTAATAAGACGTAAAAGGTTTCGCATGTATTATTACCTATGATATCAACGTTACATCCCACCAAAACATAGGACATACAGGAGGAATAAAACCCCAGCACTGGCCTTATAATTGAGACCGAAGTTTATAGCCACAAGAACCACAGAATTGTTAGAGCCACAACTAATGAGACATAAAACGTCTTCTTAGAACAGTGAATATGAGTCATTAATATTCGTAGCAATTGCCACAAATTCCAAGCTGCAAACAACTGGACGAGGTTTTTTTCTTTTCTGGCTTTCTTTTTTA
Organism: Littorina saxatilis; assembly: GCF_037325665.1. Taxonomy (NCBI): domain Eukaryota; kingdom Metazoa; phylum Mollusca; class Gastropoda; order Littorinimorpha; family Littorinidae; genus Littorina; species Littorina saxatilis. Next base: position 38,573,193 of record NC_090261.1, read on the forward strand.
AATGCAGGGATACATGGATTCGTGTGCGTTTATATTGGCATAACTTTGTTAAAAGACCTAGATGCCTTCGAATAGCTTGCTTTCAGTATAAACATATCTGAGTAGAAGATAGTATAGGAGTTGAAAAGTGTAAGTACATAGGTAAGAAATGTGATGCAAAGAAGCTGAAACTGCGTCGGTGTCTGTTCGTGCTCAGTTGCATTTATCAGAGACTGTCATTTCTCTGGTGGGCTACCACAACCCTTGTCAGCTCTGATCTGTCTCTCGACTGAATCAAATTTACCACATTGTTTGCTTTCCAAAAAGTCAACAGTTGCTTAATTGTTTTGTTTTGTAACGGTCTGAAGACAGTCACTCGCAGCTGAACCCTACCACACCAATCAAAACCTTCGTCAACTCAACCAACCCCCACCAAACTTTACCCCAACTTCAACAATCGTCTTCAGCTTACCTCCACCCAATCTCCAACAACCCTCAACCTCTACCTCAATATAATTTACCAACATTGTTGTCAATTCAACCCCACGACATTTTCCACCTCAACTCCTACACACCAAGAACAAACCTTTGTCAAGCCGATGACAACACGACCATTTCACACACATCTGTGACAACTCCATCTTACGACACTTATCAAAACCTTTGTCAACTCAGCCAAACTCAACTAAGCCACTACAACAATCGTCATCAGCTTATTTCTCCACCCAACTCCATTCTACGACACTTACCAAAACCTTTTTCAACTCAGCCAAACTCGACCAAATCACTAGAAAAGTTGACATCAGCTTATTTCTCCACCCAACTTCAACCTACGACACTTTGTCAACTCAGCCAAACTCAACCAAACCACTACAACAATCGTCATCAGCTTGTTTCTTCACCCAACTTCAACCTACGACACTTATCAAAACCTTTGTCAACTCAGCCAGCCTTAACCAAACCCCTACAACAACCGTCATCAGCTTATTTCTCCACCCATTTCCAACCTGCGACACTTATCAAAACCATTGTCAACTCAGCCAAACTCAACTAAACCACTACAACAACCGTCATCAGCTTATTTCTCCAGCCAAATCGATCGTACGACACTTAACAAAACCTTTGTCAACTCGGCCAAACTCAGCCAAACTCAGCCAAACCACTACAACAATCGTCATCAGCTTCTTTCTCCACCCAACTTCAACCTACGACACTTTTCAAAAGCTTTGTCAACTCAGCCAAACTCAACTAAACCACTATACAACAATCGTCATCAGCTTATTTCTCCACCCAACTCCATTCTACAACACTTATCAAAAGCTTTGTCAACTCAGCCAAACTCAACCAAACCACTGCAACAACCGTCATCAGCATATTTCTCCTACGACGCTTATCAAAACCTTCGTCAACTCAGCCAAACTCAACGAACAATCGTCATCAGCTTATATCTCCACCCCTTAACACCCAAGCCCCCTACCCCTTCCCCCTCCCCCCCCCCCCGCCCCTCCCCCTACACCCCCAACCCCTGGTGTCCGTCGTCAGTGGTGTCCAGAGTGGGGGGGGGGGGGGGACTGGGAGGCACGTCTTGCCTAATGTGGGGGAAATTTGCAAGGCTCTCAGGGGGCCGGGGAAGCGGGCCAGTCTCACAATTGCATTACTCTAGTCGATTACTGGCGGAGAGTTCACGTAATGACGCCGCCAGAGGGCGCGGGCAAGGTCATCTTTTATTGGATTTGTCCGGCGGACAAGGATCAGGGACTTCCAGGCTGTGTACCGCGCCTGAGACTCTGCTCAATCTATTGGAAGTGGAGGTGGGGAAAGCGGAGACTGAGACAGAAACAGTTAAACAGACTTGGAAAACAAAAGTCTGTTGGGAATGTGGGCGGTGGGGAAGCAGAAAGACAAGGATCAGGTATTTCCAGTGACTCTGCTGTGCTGCTTAGTCTATTGGAAGTGGAGGTGAGGGAAGCTGAGAGACAGACAAAGTAAAAAGATTCAGAAAACAAAAGTCTGTTTGGAATGGGTGTGGTGAGGCGGGGGGGGGCGGCGGTGGGGGGGGGGGGGGAGAAAAAGACGAAGTCCAGGGACTTCCAGGCTGTGAAGCGCCTGAGACTCTGCTCAGTATATTGGAAATGGAGGTGGAGGGAGCGGAAACTGAGACAAAAAAGACTCGGAAAACAAAAGTCTGTTGGGAATGCGGGTGATGGGGAAGCAGAAAGACAAAGATTTAGGACTTTCAGACGTGTGTCTTGATGCCTTAGACTCTGTTGTGCTGCTTAGTCTATTTGAAATGGAGCTGGAGGGAGCGGAGACTGAGACTGTGACAGAGAAACTAAAACGAATAAAAAAACACTAAAGTCTGTTCAGAATGGGTGTGGTGTGTGTGGGATGGGGGGGGGGGGGGGCAAAAGAGAAGAACCAGGGACTTCCAGGCTGTGTGCTGCGCCTGTGACTCTGCTCAGTCTATTGGAAATGGAGGTGGAGGGAGCGGAGACGGAGACAGAGAAGACTCGTGAAACAAAAGTCTGTTGGGAATGCGGGTGATGGGGAAGCAGGAAGACGAGGATCAGGGACTATCAGGATTTTGTATTTATTCATTTTAAGGGACGTGTATGCTGTGTGTCGCTCTGCTGCTGAGTCTATCAAAAATGGAGGACAGGATGTTAGAAATACAGACAGGCGGGCAAACAGACAGACAGACAGACAGACAGACAGACAGACAGACAGACAGACAGACAGACTCAGATAAGACCAGAAAACGATCCGCCACAACAGAAACACTCACAAACCCGACTGACTTTTCTCTTTGGGGGACGGATGGAACCAAAGACTCGCAGTAACAGTGGCACTTTGTGGGAGGGACTTTATTCGCCCCCGTATAGGAATGGGGCTATCCGGTGGTCTTCAAGCCTAAATCAGGAGACTTTGCCACAGACCCTAGAAGTCTGGGAGGTGCCAGGACAATGCCAGAGTCGTTGGTAGCCCGGCAATTGTACAGGGACTTAGGGCAGGGGACGGTTTTGGTGATGCTTATTCATTGGTCTTTTGTGGCTACCGACTGACCTTTTCTTCGTGAGTATAAAAAGGAATCGTTCAAAAAAGGCAACGTTTTCAAGAAAGCCACGGGATAAGAGGGTTTGGTTCTCTGCTGGTTTGGTATTCTTCGACTTTTTTTCAATGAGCGGAAGAAGGAGAGATTTTCTGAACTGGTGTTTTTTTCAGTCTAAAAGTAGCTCCAGAGCTTCCACACTTTTGACAGGGCATTTGACAAGGCACTTGACAGGGCATTTGGCAGGGCATTTCAAAGTATAAAATTCACGGCACTCTTAAATAAAAATACCATATAATTATATATAAGTATCGAATCCTTGATAACAATCGTGACTTCTTTTAATATTTGTATTTAATGTTATAAATAAAAACAATAAACAGTATAACATTCGCGGTAGTCTTTCATAAAAACATGTTTTAAAATCCTCACATCCCAAAAATTAATATATAAGTTGTAATTAATTATCAAAATTGTCTCAGCCTAACAAACACACACTTTTTTTGGTTTTATCTTTACGACCTCCCCGCCCCCCGCCCCCCCCCCCC
>NC_090261.1:38581768-38629268 GCF_037325665.1 Littorina saxatilis
CGTTGCTGTTACTAACTTTCAGTGCGGATTGCATATATCAGATTGAATTAAGCACATCATACTCGCCTGGGATTTTCAACTCACTATTCAAGTATAATTTGGCTGCAAATTGTAAAACCGGATTTGGAAGCTATGTGCATGGCTATTCTTTACTCACCATTTAGGTATAATTTGCTTGCAAATTGTAAAACCGGACTTGGAAGCTATATGCGGTTATTCTTAAATCACCATTTAAGCCGAATTTGGTTGCAAATTGTAAAGCCGGACTTTGAAGCTATGTGTTTATTTCCCTGGAAACACCATCAGCATGAATATTTCGAGTGTCCCCAGACACAACACGATTTAGCGTGGACATTTTATTGTTGCTATTTCTGTTTTAGACTCAAGGACTTAAGCTGCAGAACGGGAGTTTGGGACTGTTTTTATTCAACCAGAAATTCTCATCTAGCTCCGTTTAAAGCCACAATTGGAGTATGACATGTTGACATGAAAAAAATGCAATTTGACTGGTGAAATTGGATGTACATATAACTATAACTACATATTACGTATAAGGCGTAGCAGTAATTAACATCTGACGGGCACAGTACATCGTTCTATACCGTTATTTTCCTTCGTGATTTTGCTTTTAACGTCATTGTTGGCGAAGTTTAGTTTTGACTTTGAAGAAGACGACTATATTTTCAAGTGTTTTGTTTTTTGGCACACACTGTCGTCTGTCTGTCTGTCTGTAGGCTGTCTGTCTGTCTGTCTGTCTTTCACTCTCTGTCTCAGTCTGTCTTTCTCTATCTCTGTCTCACTTCTCTCTCTCTCTCTCTCTCTCTCTCTCTCTCTCTCTCTCTCTCTCTCTCTCTCTCTCTCTCTCTCTCTCTTTCTTTCTCTTTCTCTCTCTCTCTCTCTCTCTCTCTCTCTCTCTCTCTCTCTCTCTCTCTCTCTCTCTCTCTCTCTCTCTCTCTCTCTCTCTCTCTCTATTGTTTGTTTGTTTGTTTAGTCTGTTAATCGTTTGCTTGTTTGTCGTTTGTTTTTATTACTTCTTTAATTGATATTCCAACATTTTAAAACGTATTATCATTAGATTAAACCCTCCCATGGGCGAGGGCTGGATGTAAAAAAGCACCTGTTTGCTTATGCCATTACCCTCGTTAATAAAGAATTTGTCATTTGTCATTTGTCTCTCTCTCTCTCTCTCTCTCTCTCTCTCTCTCTCTCTCTCTCTCTCTCTCTCTCTCTCTCTCTCTCTCTCTCCTCCTCCTCCCCCTTCTCCTCATCCTCAATGCCCATCATCAGTTTATCCCATCTTTCCTTTACCACCCCGGCCATCATCAAAAAGGACCTTGACTTTAAACCATTTTCTCGTCAGTCTCCTCCCTCCTCTCTCCTATCTCTCTCCATTCTTATCCTCCCCCTCCTCCTTCGCTCCGCCAGCGGCACGCAACAAAGAAATCATCCAAGCGTGAATACCGTGACCTCGCAACGATGATCCAAGCCGACAGTGACCAACGGGATCCCAGATGGCGCCACCGAAGCGGAGACAACTCTCGCGGGGCTGAGAGCCTGGACCCCTTCGGAGCCACCGGGGAACCTTCAGACATCACAAAATTGAATCTGTCCTTTCGCGTAAACTGAAGGACAGTCGTTGAGCCACTCGCATGTAACGGTCAGACTAAATTGCGTATACGTGGGTTGGTGGGTTTGGTTTTTTTGCGAGAGAGAAAGAGAGGGGGGGGAGAGAAAGAGAGAGAGAGAGAGACAGAGAGAGAGAGAGAGAGGTAGAGAGACAGAGAGAGAGACACAGAGAGAGAGACACAGACAGACAGACAGAGACAAAGACAGAGACAGAGAGAGAGAGAGAAAAAAAGAGAGAGAGAGACAGAGAGAGAGAGAAAAGAAAGAGAGACTGATATAAGATACAACATTCTTATAAAGGACAATCAAGCCGAAGAAAGAAACAAACAAATAATGACACAAATAAGCAAGCAAACAAAAAACATGCAAACAAACATACAGCTAGAAAATGAAAGTGAAAGGGAGAAAGAGAGAGAAAAGAGAGAGAGAACAACAGAAAGAGAGACAGACAGAGACAAAGACAGAGAGAAGGAGAGACAGAAATAAAGAGAGACAGAGACACACAGAGACAGAGGGCCAGAGAGATGTTGGCCTTTAGGGGGCGTATTGGATGGAATTATTTGGAGTGTTCAGAGGACCAGACGTAACAAAAATTGAATCTGTCGGTTCTAGTACCTGAAAGGTCTTCACATTTTAGTCAGGCGTATGCGAGGGTCAGAAAGCAATTTACACAACAAAATTGCCATAAAGATTTATATATACGTTTTCCTATTTTACGAAACGTGACCGACAAAATGTTGCATGCTGTTGTTCGAACTTCCTGTGTCCTATAAAATGTGATGTTTGAACAATTTTTGGATTGAAGATTTATATTGCAGGGATCACGTGACGGCCGCAGATCAACTCTACAAAAACCTTAGTATCAAATTCAAAAATTATAAACAAATTCCGAATCAGAGCAGATAAAAAAAAATCTGTTGCTTACAGATTTCCTGTCTTTGAGTCATGAGCCAACAAATGTCATAATCAGGGCGACTGGTCAAGACTACACAAGATTAGTAAAAAAACACCCAAAAAAACACCTAATAATAAAGAATAGAAGAATCCCAACTAAAATGGAGATCTAAATGTTATTTACATTTTTGTTTTACCAAACGATGACATTTGACACATCTAGACAGCCATTGTTGTATCGCGGTCTCGCAGAACAATGGCTGTCTTGATCTGTGTCAAATGTCATATTTTGGTCAAAAAAGCATAAAACGTATATATATATATTAACTGCCAAGCGAGTGCAGTTGACGTTTCTGTTGCCAGCTTGCGTCCTTTTGATGTTACGACATTCCAACTGAGGCAGGCGTCAACCGCGTTGGAGGTGGCATACCGGAGGTTTTGGCGTCAGTTTTGAGGGGTAGCTAGGGCATGGAAAGTTTGAATAAAATGACGCAGGCATGACATTTTTAATTAAAGTACAAATAGTGTAGCAATCTGTTTTAACCTTTTGCCAAGTTTAACACCTTTTTTTTTAATTTCCAAATCTTATCAGACGATATGCTTACTTTTGCAGTTTCCCTATTTCGTGTGGGTTCTGCACCTTTATTCTGTTTTCATATACAGATCGTTTGTTTGCTATGCCATGAATACAAATGGTAGCTATTATCGATGTTCAAGACTCGCTTTTTTAAGTTATTTGTTTCAAATCAGTTCTGTCAGAGAGTAAATTATGTTGTGTCTTATGATTATCAATTTACACAACGTAACATTTTAAATCGGACTTCTGTTTGCCTGAATGTACGCTTTGCTTCTCATAAGATGTGTCTGCCTTTTTGTATTTACTTATTTTCAGTGTTTTATTTTTTTTAGTTGAAAGCTTTATGTGAACGTTGGTTGGCATTTGCGAAAACCAACACCAAAACAACAAAAAATAGAAGAAAAAAGCTAAGGATTATACACGCACCGTAACATTATCAACGTTTTCGTCTTTTTCCTCATATTGGCAGAGACGTTATTTAATCTTATCTTTATATAATAATAATAATAATAATAATAATAATAATAATAATAATAATAATAATAATAATAATAATAATAATAATAATAATAATAATAATACGAATATTTATAACGCGCACATATCTCACCAACAGGCGACTCAAGGCGCACATACACTCGTTCACACACACGGAGACTTAAAGTCACTAGCACACACACACACCATCAAACATTAAAATATGTACAGTTATTCAGGGTGGGATGGGGTGGGCAGTGTATAATGCATGGATTATTTGGAAAAAAGGAATGTCTTGAGTGCAGATTTGAATGATTCGAGGGACTGTTGTTGGCGGAGGGGGAGAGGTAGTGTGTTCCATTGGCTAGGTGCTTGGAAAGAAAATGAGCGTTGACCTGCTGTTTTGAGTTTGGTGTGGGGGATGTTGAGCTTGAGGGAGTCGGCAGATGATCTGAGTGTTCGTGAAGTGACATAGAGAGAAAGAGAGTCATGATAACGGGCATTTATAAAGCGCCTTATCAGAAGTTCAAAGCGCGTTATTAACTCGATGGTCAGTGTTGCTGTATTATCCTGGCCTGCCATGCTGTCAACTTGAAACATTAGACGCCTTCTTCACGTGGGTCAGTGATCTATGAAGGAGAGTCAGAATGGAGAAAAGGGGGGGGGAGAGGAGGGAGGACAAAACTCGTGACAAGACGACAAGTCCTTTTCAGAGTTATCAATTTACACTAGCTTGCGGTAAAAAGAACCCTCGGTCACACCACCCCTTAAAAAAAAAATAAAAAAAACATCTTCCATATCTAACCTTAGCCACTCTTGTACCGCGAAACCCTCGAGAAGTTTCGGCTGACACCACCGTGGGTATTGTATAGTATAGTATAGACAGACTCCCTAAAGCCTGACACCACGCCGCTATACTATAGACAGCAGGATCGATGATTGTTTGGGTCCCCGAGACTCGGGTCCTGCCTCTCGCTTTAATCATAGTTCTTGTCAACCCTCCTCATCATAATTACGCTCGCTGACATCTGCGCGCCTTGCTTACAGTAATAGCCACGGCCGACCCTCTGAGACAAGTCCTGATAATTTGCTTTGCCTTTCCTTTTCCCCTCCTAAACCTGACTTCGCGGCCGCTGACCTACGATCTTTTGTCTCTAAGAGTCGGGAAAGAGTTGTGGGTTTTTTTCTCAAGGATTTGTTAGGGGTCCTTGTGATATTTAGTTATTGTCCAGATTATTTACAAAATAATTTATATGACAGACACAAACTAGAAATGAAAAGACGTTAAAAGAAGGCAAAAGAGATATAGAATGGGAGGGGGTAGAGAGAGAAAAGAAAGACAGAAAGAAGAAACGTGAGAACTGAAAAAAGAATTCGTCTGGCATGTTCATCAAAAGAAATGTATGATCTGACACGAAAGACTCAAGATTACAAGAACAACAAAAAGATATAGAAAGAGAAAAAAGAGACAGACAACAAAAAAGAAGTTGAAGAGAAATGTGAGAGAAAAAACAAAATTATAGAAAGAAATGTGTGAGAGACAGAAAACAAGGGAAAAAGACAGAGGCGTTTCGGCTTTGTTGTATCTGAGACACGAAAACAATATCTCTCATCTTATAGTCCTTTTCGATGACGGGACGAAGAAAAAAAAGGGGGGGACTGAAGACGCTGATGGGGTCAAATCCTTTTCATCGATGGAATAGTAAGATTCTGGTAGAAGGCAACTCTAGATTTTCCCACGCTGGGTGTCAGCGTCTTACGAGATCTGTCCACCTGTCGCGTCCAAGCTTCTTCTTTTCTTCTTTTCTTTTTTGTGTGTGCGTCCAAGCTATTAGCCATCGGCGTCACTCGAGTCAGGATCAGAATCGAAATGATGGCCCCTTTATGAGACCATCATTGTCCTGGGTTTTGGTGGCCATTTTTTGTATACAGGTGTTTCTGTAGTAAGGGTTATTCCTGGCGTCTGTAGCTAAAATAGTCGAGATGTTTTGTTTAAGCTTCTGGACAGAAGTCAGTCAGAAGAAAAGATCAAGTTTCTGTGTATGTGGGGTTTTGGGGGGGAACTCTTAATAAAAAGGACAGGTGTAACATTACATTCTGGTTAGACGTGAGATTTTTGATAGACGGTTATTCACCTGTGACCTTGATGATCGTTGTGGTTTTAGTGCCATCAAACGACGGAAGAGGGGTCAAATCTCATCTCATTAAGTTGAAATGTTCCACGTGATGTACAGCTGCCACAAAAAGCAGGCTCTATACTGTAATTCTGTTTCAGAGAAAACCGACTGTTAGACCTTCAACAATCTGAGAACACCAGGAAGGAGAGAGTCTTAATATTGAGGTAAATTTACAGACGCTATGTACAGACACACGGAAAAAGCAAGGTCTTTGAAGGGGAGAAGTTTTAAATCGTTAATGGGGTGGACGGGGCTTAAAATGGGATCTCCTCTCTACTTTAATGTAATTATAGTGGCACTATCGCTATCAACAGACAGTTTCTTCTGTAATTAAATTTGTCATTAAGGCAGTAAAGGTCGCCATCACACGTGTGTATAATTCGTATCGTTAACACTACTGCCGTTTTCATCAAATGAGAACGTTTTCTTTCTTTCATGCTTAGTAATTATTTTGGCATTAGTTTCGATGATATTTGTGATTATATTTTTACACAATACAACCTAATTGTTATTTTTAAAATTCGTCAATTAGATGTGTGTTGTTTGTATACAGATGTTACTGCAAAATTACATTTACGCCCAAAATAAGCCAAAAATAAGAAGAAAAAAAATATGATCGACAACTCGTATTTTAGCTGATCCAACTGAAATTTCTCCTTACGATTCCAAGCTTCATCGGGCTTGCTAAAGAAACAAATATTCTAGGTTGTACTAACAAATATGACCTAGTGTTTACATTAAGTTTTCTTTAATCGTTTTTAAGAGTCCTTACATTTCACACTTACAGTTAGTTTTCTTTCGCCGTTTTAATCAGTTTACACTACAGGTTTTATTTGGTATTTTTAAGTGTTCTTATAATCTTTAACACTACAGTCCTCATTTCGTAGTATGCGTGCTTCAGTTCTTTCGTATAGCCTTTGTGATTTTGACCCTCCCCTGTAGTGTCCAGTCAGCGTTGACCACGCCCTGGCCATTTCCCACAGACTGAGTGTCCCCCAAGTGTCCTATCTCGTGACTGATTTGACACACACACACACACACACACACACAATGTGCAGCAGCAGCAGTAGCACCAGCTCTCCATCTCTTCCCCTCCCCTTGACCACTCCTCGCGTGCATCGTGTGGCTCAGAGATGCTGACCACGCCTTGGACAGTGCACTTCACCAATCAATAGACTGGCCGGAGCACTGGCCGCTGAGAATGCAGTGTGTCCAGGCCTTAATGACACCCTCTGGCAACAAAAGAAAGGATGGGTCTCTGTAAAAGAAGGGTAGGGACAAGAAGGGTGTGTGTGAGGCTTTGAGATGGACGTCTCTTCTGTGGTGGCCGAAGGCTACTTGGTGCAGGCAAGGAATGCTATTGGTGGAGGATATTAGCTACCATAGTTGCAGTACGAGCTCTCTGGAAAAGAAACAGCATTTGTCAGTACTACGGAGAGAAGGCGTGCTTTTGCTGCTAAAAAGACAAGTATGTTTGCGTGTGCTTATACCTAGTGATATTGTAAAGCGCAAAGTGCTTTTAGTTATGCGCTATAGAAATCTCCTTAATAAATAAATAAATAAGTAATATTGTAGAACAAGGTGACCGTGTCATGATGGCAAAAGTGTATGTAACGTAACTGTACTGATAAATGAAGACAACTGGCAATTACTCGTAGATGCTGAAGCTTCACTTACCACGGGGAGGGGGGGGTTAGAGGAGGAGATGAGCGAGAGAGAGAGAGAGAGAGAGAGAGAGAGAGAGAGAGAGAGAGAGAGAGAGAGAGAGAGAGAGAGAGAGAGAAAAGGGAGTGAGAGAGAAAGACACTCACACTCACACACACGCACGCACACACACACACACACACACACACTCACACACCCGCCCACACACCCACACACACACACATCGCAAAGAGACATTCAAACAGACAAACAAACAGACACAGAGACAAAGACACAGAATCAGAGAGCACTGCCTTACTTTACCATTGACTACCTATAGCCTGTGTCAAAAGAAAATGGGAGGACAGGCAAAGGACATGCAGTTCCGTTGACCGTCATTTCATGGCCTCCAGCGCATGGTGTCAGTCTTCGCCAGCAAAAACAGGATGCAATTCGGTGGACGCGGCACACTCTGGAGTCCATCGCATTAGCTGCACTGTCTACGGCTGTTGAACTTTTCTGTAATGACACCGTGGACACAAGACACTGAGGTCAAATGACTGTCTTGACTTGGCTGGAGGGAGGAAGGATACATGCATGCATGTGTAGTAAGGTTGCAGGAAATGACGGTGTTCTTTCTAGGTCGGTTCACTGCAATGTGAAGACTGTAGAGAGAGAGAAAGAGAGAGATAGAGAGAGAGAGAGAGAGAGAGAGAGAGAGAGAGAGAGGGAGAGAGAGAGAGAAAGAGACGGAGAGAAGGGAGAGAGAGAGAGAGTGGCCGGAGAGAGCTAGACAGAGAGAGAGAGAGAGAGAGAAGGGAGAGAGAGAGAGTGGCCGGAGAGAGCTAGAGAGAGAGAGAAGGGAGAGAGAGAGAGAGAGGGGTGGGGGAGAGAGAGGGTGGGAGAGAGAGCGAAGGAGAGAGAGAGAGAGAGAGGGTGGGAGAGAGAGCGAAGGAGAGAGAGAGAAGGAGAGAGAGAAGGAGAGAGAGAGAGAGAGAGAGAGAGAGAGAGAGAGAGAGAGAGAGAGAGAGAGAGAGCAAAAACATGATACAAGGCCACAGTAGTAGTTTAACATATAGAAAGTTCGAGCAATGTTTTACAATTAACATATTTTTGTTGTCATAGATAGTGAAGGTTCAAGGAAGCAATGTTTTAGCATTTACAACTAGCTGGCACAAAAACAACAGATTTTGTTTATACATTTGAAAAGAGACACTGACCTGCTTTCATTGACCGTTTGAAAAGATTGCGACACATGTAGTCCTAGTCTTGACCATTCCTGCTCTCGACAACAACAGCTCTTATAACGTATGCGTACTTCTTATGTTTTTTTGAAAGGAAATAACTGCTGTAGCCAAAAACTAAGCGTGGACTTGAAAACGAAAGGCATGATCAAACGATCAATAAACAGTCACTACTAAGGTTTTAAACCTCTTTACATGGACGACAAATGGCCTCTTCTTGACCTTGGCACAAATTCCGGATTGAAAGAGGTTAGTTGCTGGAAGGGTACGAATCTAATTGACTAATTTAGTGCTTAAAAGTTAAACAATGTATTTAAATGTAGGGGAAGTAATAATCACAGAGACTAAGGTGAACCAAAATGAATGGACACTTTAAACGAATACATTGGGTTATTGGGATAACGCTCGCTGCACGTATGCACGCATGCACCCATGCAAGCACGTGCGTGCGCGCGCGTGCGTGCGTGCGTGCGTGCGTGCATGCGTGCATGAGTGCGCGCGTGCTTGCTCGCACACACACACACACACACACACTCACTCACACACACAAACAAACACACACGCACCAAAGCCAAACAGACAACCCCCTCCCTCCTTGCCCGACCCCCTCCTCATCCACTAAAGCCTTCACACTCAGGATGACCATGCATCGTAATTCACAGACAATCCCAGAAGAAAGCAGAGAAGGGACACGGGGAGAGAGAGAGGGGAGATGACCAAGAAAAAGCGACACCACGAAAGCTATGCACACATTCTCTGGACAGAAAATCAATAGACGGACACTGCATGGTCTTCACCCCTCAACACACCAATGGTAAAGCCAGGGGACCCACCAATGACCAACAACGACAAGTCAGTGGTAGCGAGAGAGAGAGAAAGAGAGAGAGAGAAGAGAGAAGAGTGAAAGGGGGACAAGGCGAGAAAAGCCATTGAGGGTCTTGGAAACCCGATCAATAAATGGACACTGAAGGGTCTCTCCTTTCCTCCTTCGTCCTTTGAAGATGCACCGTCCACTGAGAAGAAGAGAGAAGCTTTATGCTACTTCTAAGATGTGGATTTTAATTAGTAATGCTGGCTGGCTTGGAGCTTCATTCTTGGCTAATACTAGGTTTTTAATTAGTGATGCTGTCTTGGAGATGAATAATTCTTGTCTGAGACTTTTGGGTTTTGTCATGACTTTAGTTGTGCAGTTTCTAAAGTATTAGTTTTGGAATCTATTTGGTCACTGGCTGAGGATTTTACTTTTGGTATGACTTCACTGCAGATGTTTGCGTATTAGTTCCTCATCTATTTGATTGGGGTCCTGATTTGGCCTATATGGTCCGCTGGACCCAAAAAGCAACAACTAACTAACTAACTAACTAACTATCTATGTGATTATTGGCTGAGGATTTACTGTTGTTGTCTTCGTTTTCAAATAAGTTCTGGTGGGATTTTTTGGTCGCTTGTTTATTGAATCACTATTTCAAACATCTGTGACTTATTTTGTTGACACAGAACAAATTATTCATAAATCCAAGGTCAATAAAAACCGTAAATTGTCAAATTTCTTGGTTTGTCAGTTGCTTTCTTGAAAGCAGTATGGGGTATGGGGTTGGGGGTCGGGGTGGGGGGGGGGGGGGCGGGTGGAGGTGCTTACACGACCAACAGGAGATAAACACCTTTGGAAGATTTTGTGTCTTATATGATAAGTTTCTGTTCTAATTTTTTTTTAGATCTTCCCTCCTGATCACGATTGTGTGTATGTATTGATTTTTATTGTCTAGTTTGGTTTCGTCTGATCTGGCCATGTCCACTTTTGTTTTAACTTTCTTTCTTTATTTGGTGTTTAACGTCGTTTTCAACCACGAAGGTTATATCGCGACGGTTGTTTTAACTTATCCTGTCCTCTTTTTTTTTCTTGTCTCTCGGAATCGTTGACTGACACATAATAATTGTCCAACACTTTTCGCGCTTTTCTCAAAGACCCGGATGTCCGTCTTTGAAGAATGGCAAGATCGATTTTTTTTTCGTTCGCAATCTGCATACTCGCACGCGCTGACCGACCCGGCAACATCAAACTCTTCTTTTCTTTTCTCTGTTCCCCCTTTTTTTTACGCAATCCTTTTGGGCTACCATCACATCCCAGGAAGACAGATGGTTCCAGCGCTTGACCGACTGCACACAGCACACGCGATTGGTCGATGGCGGAGTAACCCTTGTCAAGATTCTCTCGGAAGAGAGGAGAAGAGAGGAGCCCAAGCAAGGGTACGATGGCATACTTGCGCCAAAAGTGATAATTACAGAGATCTACGGCAAAGACAGCAACATTTTCAAATGACACTTACAACATGAAACTTCAGGGAATTACTGATATCCACTAAGACTTTTGTGTTAGCACAAAAATAAAAAGGCTGAAAATGACAAACCTTACCTAAAGATTATGGATATTAAGGAGGGTATTTATACTTAATAGCATTAGCAATAGTGTGATATCAAACAGATGAGCTAAAGGTGAACATTTTAAATTAGAGATCTTTGTAATCATAGGTATCCTTTGAAATCTTTACTGTTGGCTCACTTTTGTAGGCAGCATGCGTGCAACACCAACTGTGGTCATCTTGTGAGACAGGGGTCTCCGGAAATAACTCTGTCATGATTTTCAAGCGTTGTGGAAGAGTTGCGCCCCACTTTAGTGAGTCAAACAATAACACGTGATCGACCAGTTAAAACCAGAAATCGCAGCGGAAAAAAAAAGCATCATATCGAGCGGACACTGCATAGCATACACATAGGAGTCAGTTATTCGCTGCGATTGTTGATTTTAACTTGTTGACCACGTGTTTTTGTTTTACTTACTAAAGTGGGGCGCAACTCTTCCACAACGCTTGAAAATCATGACAGAGTTATTTCCTTACGGTTGTTCATTCATTTATTGTCTATTCAAAAGTGATTTTCACAAATACAAAAAAACCCACATTGTTATAAAAAAAAACCGTGTAATCTTCCCAACAGTCCCTCGAATCATTCAAATCTGCACTCAATACATTCCTTTTTTCCAAATAATCCATGCATTCTACACTGCCCACCCCCATCCCACCCTGAATAACTGTACATATTTAATGGTTGATGGTGTGTGTTAGTGACTTTAAGTCTCCGTGTGTGTGAATGAGTGTATGTGCGCCTTGAGTCGCCTGTTGGTGAGATATGTGCGCGTTACAAATATTCGTATTATTATTATTATTAATGATCACTTTTGTCACATGTGTGCCGTCATACAAGAGGACCAAGGCAAGAAGAACGAAGAGACATGGGTGAAGAGGCAAGGCAAAATAAATGGCCAGTCCGGGGGCGCAAGTGTCTGAGGAGCAGCGGCTGCGGGTCCCTCCACAGTAGCAATAATGTAATTAGGTGGCTGCTGGCCACCGGTATTTGGAATGGATTAGGTTTTAGCCGCCTTGTGTTTGCTCCGCGGGTGCTCCTAGGTGAAAAATGACCCGGGCCATGTCATTAAAAGTTATCGATCTCAGTCTACTCTTCTTCTCCGTCTTCTTCTTTGGTCCGATACAGTTGGACCCCGCCCTCCCCCTTGCGCATTTTTTTTAAAAATCTTTAACAAAAATCTGAGAAAGTCAGGGTTTAAAAGGGAGAGAGAGAGTTAAATTGACAAACATCATGGACATAAAGTCTGAAAAAAACCTTGAGTCCTAAAAAAGGCGAGGTCTTGAAATGGGGGGGGGGGGGGTGTCTTAAAAGACGGAGGGCTCCACAGTATATCTCCTTTTCTTTTCTCCTCTAACTTAACGAAACCCTCCCTGGCGAGATCCTTCATAATGAATTCATTCCATGTACATAGCGTGGTCTCGTTTATACCAATGACTGCCAAATCAGGTGTCCGATGGTTGCGTTCTTTAAAGGCTTAGTCGTCTGACCTTGTTGCAAAAGAAAGGGTTGTGTAAAGCGTACGTTATTTGTATTTTTGACCACAAAATATGACATTTCACACAGATCGAGACAGCTTTTGTTCTAGGAGACCGAGCTATTAGTCAAGTTAAACAATGACTGTCGAAGTCTGTGCCAGAAATCATATCTTGGCCAAACATACAAATAACATTTATACATTGATCCAGTTTATTTAAAATTCTGTCGTGAAAATGGACATCCTGCTGAACAAAATAAAACAAAATCGACGGCGATGTTCTTAAAGGCTTAGTTGCCTTTTTGCAAATAAGAGGTTTTTGTATCCTTTTTTTGTCAATACAGTACAGTCACTAAAAGGTTTTTGAGTCACTTGAGAAAAAGTGACTCTATGTAATCGGTCAGTGTTAGTCTGTCCGGCCGGCCGTCCGTAGACACCACCTTAACGTTGGACTTTTCTCGGAAACTATCAAAGCGATCGGGCTCATATTTTGTTTAGTCGTGACCTCCAATGACCTCTACACTTTAACGATGGTTTCGTTGACCTTTGACCTTTTTCAAGGTCACAGGTCAGCGTCAAAGGAAAAATTAGACATTTTATATCTTTGACAAAGTTCATCGGATGTGATTGAAACTTTGTAGGATTATTCTTTACATCAAAGTATTTACATCTGTAGCCTTTTACGAACGTTATCAGAAAAACAAGGGAGATAACTAGCCTTTTCTGTTCGGCAACACACAACTTAACGTTGGGCTTTTCTCGGAAACTATAAAAGTGACTGGGCTCAAATTTTATGTGAACGTGACTCATTGTGTTGTGAATAGCAATTTCTTCCTGTCCATCTGATGCCTCATATAATATTCAGAACTGCGAAAGTGACTCGATCGAGCGTTTGCTCTTCTTGTTGTATCCTTGTTTTCAATACAGGACAGTCACTAAGAGGTTTTTGTATCCTTTTTTTTAATTCAGTACAGTCACTAAGAGGTTTTTGTATCCTTTTTTCAATACAATACAGTCACGAAGAGGTTTTTGTATCCTTTTTTTCAATACAGTACAGTCACTAAGAGGTTTTTGTATCCTTTTTTTCAATACAGTACAGTCACTAAAAGGTTTTTGTATCCTTTTTTTTTCAATACAGTACAGTCACTAAGAGGTTTTTGTATCCTTTTTTTTCAATACAGTACAGTCACTAAGAGGTGTTTGTATCCTTTTTTTCAATACAGTACAGTCACTAAGAGGTGTTTGTATCCTTTTATTTTTAATACAGTATAGTCACTAAGAGGTTTTTGTATCCTTTTAACATTTAGTCAAGTTTTGACTAAATGTTTTAACATAGAGGGGGGAATCGAGACGAGGGTCGTGGTGTGTGTGTGTGTGTGTGTGTGTGTGTGTGTGTGTGTGTGTGTGTGTGTTTGCGTAGTGCGATTCAGAGTAAACTACTGGACCGATCTTCATGAAATTGTTCATGAGAGTTCCTGGGTATGATATCCCCAGACGTTGTTTTCATTTTTTCGATAAATGTCTTTGGTGACGTCTTATCCGGCCCTCATTTTTCAATCAAATTGATTGAAATTTTGGCCAAGCAATCTTCGACGAAGGCCGGACTTTGGTATTGCATTTCAGCTTGGAGGCTTATCGTATTCTTCATCATTTTCTGATTCCAAAAACATATAAATATGTTATATTCGTATTAAAAACAAGCTCTGAAAATTAAAAATATAAAAATTATGATTAAAATTAAATTTTCGAAATCGATTTAAAAACAATTTCATCTTATTCCTTGTCGGTTCCTGATTCCAAAAACATATAGATATGATATGTTTGGATTAAAAACACAAGCGGCGGACTACGGTCATTGTGAAAAAATGCAGTGCGTTCAGTTTCATTCTGTGAGTTCCACAGCTTGACTACAAATGTAGTAATTTCGCCTTACGCGACTTGTTAACTCTCTGAACGTGTTTTTAATCATATCATATCTATGTTAAAATTAAATTTCCGAAATCGATTTTAAAACATTTTCATCTTATTCCTTGTCCATTCCTGATTCCAAAAACATATAGATGTGATATGTTTGGATTAAAAACACGTTCAGAGAGTTAAAAAGAATGGAGATATAGAAAAGCGTGCTATCCTCCTCAGCGCAACCGCTCCCGCGCTTTTGTGGATTGTTAATTTCACTGCCTTTGCCACGAGCGGTGGACAGACGATGCTACGAGTGTAGGGTCTTGCGGAAAAAAATGCAATGCATTCAGTTTCATTCTGTGAGTTCGACTGAGCTTGACTAAATGTTGTATTTTCGCCTTACGCGACTTGTTTTGTTTTGTCCTCCGTTCGATCGTTCGTTCCTTCCTTCCTTCGTTCCTTCCTTCCTTTCTGCCTTCTCTCTTCGTTTGTTTGTTTGTATGTTTGTGTGTTCGGTTGGTTGGCTGGTTGGTTGGTTGTGTGTGAGGTTTGCTGGTTGTTTGGTTGGTTGGCTAGTTGTTTATATTCAAATTCAATATGGAGAAGCCAGAGTCACAGTATTCACAGGCTATCTACAGCTCAAGAGACACTCTCCATTACCATTACTTCAGTAAACCTCTCTGGATCTGGACCTACAAAGAAGCTTACAACCACAGTCACAGTACTCAAAGGCTCGCCAAATATAAATCTTACCTCACGGGGCCAGAAAAAGCAACGTCGCCATACTAAGGAGAAAAGGTCCCTGCAGGCGGCAGTCTCAGCCGACCCAGTCTCACTGCATGGAAACGCAGACCAAAAGACTAACAAATGCTCGGAGGGAGAAGAAGAAAGCTGAAAGAGAGAGAAAATGGACGGAGAGAGAAAGCAGCAGGGGAACTAATGAAGGTCACTCTGGTCAGATCGTGACTTGAAGGCAGTTGGCAACATGCCAGCACCATGGACAAGCCTGGGTTGACAGTCCTCTACTGCACTGTTTGCACAGCGATGTTTTCAGGTCTGCACGTGGAATCCGTATGTGCCCTTTGGGTGTCATGTGCAATGACCTACGGAATTTGCTGTAATAATGAGTCCGACCTGGGTGGTCAAACTGTGTGGCTTGGGGCGGAGCTACTGACTTGACACTGACTGCATGTAATTCAGGCTTCGTAAGAAATAGTACTTTTTACATTTAGTCAAGTTTTGACTAAATGTTTTAACATAGAGGGGGAATCGAGACGAGGATTGTGGTGTATGTGTGTGTGTGTGTGTGTGTGTGTGTGTGTGTGTGTGTGTCTGTGTGTCTGTGTCTGTGTGTCTGTGTGTGTGTGTGTGTAGAGCGATTCAGAGTAAACTACTGGACTGATCTTTATGAAATTTTACATGAGAGTTCCTGGGTATGATATCCCCAGACGTTGTTTTCATTGTTTGGAGAAATGTCTTTGATGACGTCATATCCGGCTTTTTGTAAAAGTTGAGGCGGCACTGTCACACCCTCATTTTTCAATAAAATTGATTGAAATTTTGGCCAAGCAATCTTCGACGAAGGCCGGACTTTGGTATTGCATTTCAGCTTGGAGGCTTAACAATTAATTAATGAGTTTGGTCATTAAAAATCTGAAAATTGTAATTAAAATTATTTTTTTATAAAACGATCCAAAATTACGTTCATCTTATTTTTCATCATTTTTTGATTCCAAAAACATATAAATATGTTATATTCGGATTGAAAACAAGCTCTGAAAATTAAAAATATAAAAATTATGATTAAAATTTAAATGTCCGAAATCGATTTAAAAACATTTTAATCTTATTTCTTGTTGGTTCCTGATTCCAAAAACATATAGATATGATATGTTTGGATTAAAAACACGCTCAGAAAGTTAAAACGAACAGAGGTACAGAAAAGCGTGCTATGCAACCACTACCTCGCTAAACAGGCTCGTCAATTTCACTGCCTTTTGCACGAGCGGCAGACTACGGTCATTGTGAAAAAATGCAGTGCGTTCAGTTTCATTCTGTGAGTTCCACAGCTTGATTAAATGTAGTAATTTCGCCTTACGAGACTTGTTCTTTCTGATTTGATGTTTGCCGTAGGGAAGGGTATAGGTTAAGCTTCTTTATATGATCTTGATGTAGAGAACTGATTGATTGATTGGTTCATTCATTCATTCATTCATTCATTCATCCATTCAATCATTTTTGTATGTAGTTATTTATGTAGTTGTTTATGTAGTTATTTATGTAGTTATTCATCTAGTAAGTTATGAAGTTATTTATTAAATTAGTTAGTTAGTTATTTATATATTTGTGTGCCAAATAATTTCTTCAAACTTAATTACAATTGCTTTATTACACCAATAGCGATTTCTCACTGTCTCGACCAACTATGAAGGTGTGCAGTGGTCAAGCAACCTGGACAAACCACGCAGCGCTGAGAAAAGAACGGGGTGTCTCTGCACACTGCGAAATCCCCCTTGGACAACCAATCAATTTTCCAGCCAATAATAAAGAGGTTCTGCGGTCAGAGAGGGGTAAACAGCAGCTCTGTAATGAGGACACTGGCTGCACGAGTGGACAAGACATTGTGCACTTTGGCAAATTAGTGACCAGTGCCCGTCGGTAATTTGGACGCTACTCCAATGATGAAAGGAAAAAGACAATATTCCTTCCACAGTGGAACACACACAAAAATCCACGCACACAGTCTTCCTAGCCTGAAAATGGGATGGGTCCCCATGCACGCTTAGAACCTTCCGTGCGACCAATCATCTTGTCAGCCAATGCTGAAGAGGTCAGGGAGGGGCATACAGCGGTTCTGCAGAGTGGACAGTGGCTGCAGATGTAGTCAGGGCATGCGTACTTGGGCAAACCAGTGACCAGCACAAGCACAGCTGGACAGACAATCAGTCCAGCCTGAGAAAGGAAAGGGACCCTCCTCATATTCCAATACACTGGGCGAGAAACTCAAGACATGTCGTATCGATCCATAACGAAGAGGTGCAACGGTCAGGGACTGAGGGGCAGACGCCGTCTCTCCAATCACCAAATTGGCTGCGTAGTGGACAGGGCAGTGTGCATTAATTTATTGATTAGAGCTGACGAGCTGGACGCTGGTCGAGTAGTGAAAGGAGAGAACAGAACATCTCTTGCGCTGTCCAAGAAATCTGCGAACACGTGTAGACTAGTGATCTGTATCGACCAATCACGAGGGGTGCGGTGGTCAAGAAAATGACCAGTCACGACAGTCACGCCCAGAAAAGGGAAGGGGTCTCTCTGCACACTGAGACACGCTCTAGACAACTAATAAGCTTGTCGACCAATAACAATGAATTCTGAGGTGCAGCGGTCAGGGAGGGCTAGGGGCATACCGCGTCTATTATGAGCACATTTGCTGCATAGTGGACAGGGCAGTGTGCATTACTTTGATGATTGGAACTGGCGAGCTAGCCGCTGGTCGAGTTGTGATGGGAGAGAACAGATCATCTCTAGCGCTGTCCGAAAAATTTGTATCGACCAATCGTGAGTAGTCCGGTGGTCAAGAAAATGACCTGTAACGACAGTCCAGAAAAGGGAAGGGGTCTCTCTGAACACTAAGACACCCTCAGGACAACTAATAATCTTGTCGACCAATAATAATGAAGCGGTGCAGCGGTCAGGGAGGGGACACACAGCAGCTCTGTAATGAGCACATTGGCTGAATAGCGGACAGGGCAGTGTGCATTTGATAATTAGGACTGTCGAGCTGGAGGCTTGTCTAGTTGGGAAGGGAAAAAACGGAGCATCTCTTGCGCTGTCAAAGAAATCTGCGAACACGTGATCTGTATCGACCAATCATGAGGGGTGCGGTGGTCAAGAAAACGAACAATCACACCAGTCCAGAAAAGGGAAGGGGTCTCTCTGCACACTGAGACACGCTCAAGACAACTAATAACTCAACTCAACTCAACTCAACTCAAATTTTATTGGCTTCAATTTTCACATAGAAGAATTTGTCTTGCGCTTGGGATTAAGACATAGGCAGAAAGTAAGAGTATAACATATAAAAACAGCATTCATATCACATTTCATGTATCACGCACTGTAGTCACTAGTATAGGCCTAGGCCTACATATATCACATTGTCCCTGTATCACACATGCAATTAAATAGTATCACATTTTTGCACGTATCACACACAATATATACATTACATAACATACAGCAAGTTTTCATCTCCCGCGCCCCCCCTCCCACACATGCATATCCTCGCACGTGCGTCGACTCCATACAAATGACATCATCAGTCCATTAACTAAAGTGCACAATGACTAGTAGAGGGTACATGATACACAATACGTGCTCAACTAGACCTGCTAACTAAAATAATAACAGAGACAGAAACAAAAACTGGGCACAACATTTACACGTGTGTGACCTACTTTACATCAAGTGCCTGTGATCTATAAATAACAATGATTGCGTTTAAAATAAAACATGAATAATGCCGATGTTTGCTAACAATGAATACATAAAAACTAAGATAAGAATGTATGTGCTTTCATTATATGATTATTTTACAAAACACAGTGGGGAAATTGGAAGATAATTTTTATACGAAACTGCGCACATTGAGTCGAGCTCTGTAGCGTGTGTGTTCGGAGGCAGAAGACACACATGGCGACCAATAATAATGAATTCTAAGGTGCAGCGGTCAGGGAGGGCTAGGGGCGTACAGCGTCTATAAAGAGCACATTGGCTGAATAGTGGGCAGGGCAGTGTGCATTTAATAATTAGGACTGTCGAGCTGGAGGCTTGTCCAGTTGGGAAGGGAAAAAACGGAGCATCTCTCGCGCTGTCAAAGAAATCTGCGAACACGTGATCTGTATCGACCAATCACGAAGGTTGCGGTGATCAAGAAAATGACCAGTCACGACAGTCCAGAAAAGGGAAGGGGTATCACTGCAGCAGTTCTGTAATGAGGGCATTAGTAGTAGAGTCGACAGGGCAGTGCGCACTGTGGACTAATGAGTAATCAGCACTGGCGAGCTGGACGCAGAAATGAAAGGAGGGAGAGAGAGTGGGGATATCCCTCTTATCGGCCAATCATAAAAGGGTGCGATGGCCAAGCAGGCTGAACAAACAAACCACGATCATGAGACAGGAAAGGGACTGTTATCATGTTCCAAGCCACCAAGAAATCCCCACCCCAGACACAATGACATCTTGTCGAGCAATAATGAAGGGGTGCAAAGGTCAGGTGCTTTATGACGAGGCCATTGGCTACGGAATGGACAGGGCAGTGTGCATGGTGCACATTGTCTAATTGATGACCAGCACTACGGTCTGAGAAATCCACGCGCACATCCTATCGACCAACCATGAAGGAGCGCCGTGGTCAGTCAGGCTAGACTGGACAAACCACGCGGTCCAGAAATAGGGATGGTTCAATAATCTTCAAGTTTCAAGACGCTGAGAAATCCCCAGACACATCACATTGACCAATGACGCAGCGGTCAGGGAGTGGCACACTGCGGTTCGATAACGAGGGCACTGGCTGAAGAGTGGACATAGAAATGTGCACTTTGGCAAATGAGTGACCTGCTCCAGTAATGAATGAGAAGTCGACCAACACTAAAGGGGTGCGGCGGTCAAACAGACTGGACAACCATGCAGAAAAGAAAGGAGTGTTTCTGCACGCTGAGAACATCTCCAGTCAACTCATAATCATGTCGACTAATAATGAAGGGGTGCGTAGGTCAAGCAGGCCAGACAAATAATATGCAGTCCTGAGAAAGGGATGGGAGCTTTCTGCACACGTTGTTCACCAACAATGGGGGGGGGGGGGGTGCAGTTGTCAGAGAGGGGCGTATGAAAGGCTCTATAAGGTGGGCGTGGGGTGCATTGATAGTGGACAAAGGGTTGTGCATTTTGACAAATTACTGACCAGTATCCCATGTCAGGCTGGACGCTGTTTCAGTAATGGAAGAAGAGAGATAGAAGGGGGAGGTGGGGGGAGGTGGGGGTCACTGCCTCTTCGCACCACAGGGATGGTCATTCAATCTTCTTTCTCCTCCCTTCTTTTTCAGGCTCTGTTTGGCGAGGGTCTCATTAGAGCGTGGACACTACTGTTGGTGGTCAAACAACAACGCCCACCGTGGACCCTCCCGCGCTTGTCTTGTTCCCTCCTCCCCTCCGGTGATGGACCGCCAACGGATGGTCAGCTGATCTTGTTGGCTTTTTTCCGCCATGGTAAATATTGGATGATGTTTCATTCAATCGTCGGGACAACGAACAGCAGACTACCACGTTTTATTACCTCCGATTTCCGGAAAAACAATGAATTTTCTATCATCCCAACGGAAAAAAATTATCAACGGAATTTTAACTGCAAAACAAAACAGCTTTTTTTTATGTTTTGCACTATTATTTTTCAAATGAAATATTTCATAATCAGCGTTTTTTTCTTTTAAGTCTTGATTTTGAAACGTTTGCTTTGAAGTGGTCCCAATGACGGTCCTATAGCGCTTTTCTTATGTTAGGTCAGTTACTTTCGGGCGATTAGTCAGGCTCCTAGTAAAAATGTGGTTTTCTGATATTGCTTTCGTTGTCAGGTAATGCCGTCGATTGTCTCTTTACTGATTGCCCCAGTGATTTCCAAAGTGAATCTCCAGACTGTTTCAAGGGCACCCTCCCAGAATAAAGCAGCCATGACGCAATAGTCAAGGAATTGGCAAGAGAACGGCTTGGCTCAAGACCAACTAGTGGACAAATCAGAAGACGACCTCCGTGGCTTGGTCCTATTCTTCACACCGAGAATGACCAGAGGCACATCCCAAGGACAGGGGCAGGGATACCTTTTCTGAATTAATAGATTGGATGCAGGACTGGGACTGCGCTGTCATTGACCACAACGACCAATGGATGGGACCTCGGGATGGCATGGGGGAGGTGCTTTCTACTTAATAACACGGATGCAGGCTTGTTAGTGCATTTTGATTGACGATGCAGCGGCCTGGGTGTGGTCAATGACGGTGCAGCGGCCTGGGTGTGGTCAATGACGGTTTGCGGCTGACCGCTAAGTGCCCGGTAGGATTCGTGAGGGCCATCTAATTGGTTCTTTCTGCTGCTCGAATTACACGCTAGAAAGGACAGAGGGAGCAGTCAGACTGAAGAAAAAGAGGGGGAGAGACTGAAAAGGGATCGCTTCCCTAAAGAAGTGGGTGTGTGTGCAAGCGGTATGAGAATACTCCAAGTGCATGAATGTCAAATGACCATTTAGATTGTAGTCAAATGGTCTATAACAACAATGGCCTCGAGCGAAGTAAATGAAACGGAATTCAGAACTGAGAATGCTGTTGAAGATTGCTTGAATGTTTTTTTGAGAGAATGTTTAACAACAATGAATATAAGAATGAACCAAACGGAACGGAACTGTCAGAATAGAATGTCATCTCAAATGGATACAGATTTTTAGGTAAAACCGTATCTTCTAACCCGCCCCAAAGAACATATTTTATGAGAAAACGGCCAATGTTAAAATAAAACACGGGTCAATCAGAAGGAATGGCCAGAACTTTATATCCACGCAATTAATAACTGAAAGCCGCACCATGCTATTGCAAGAGAAAATGAACGCCCTGTGACCGGCGAACACACGATGACAAATGCTCCGTTGGTCACAGTGTCATCGCCAGAAGGCCAATGACAAAAACATCAATTGCTGCAGGACAAGGGAAGACTCTTCAGCCTGAACGAGTGAGCGGTACGATCTTTCTGCTCCGGTAATAATACGGAGGAGGGGGACAATTTCTGTGCCTGGGCGCAACGCAAGGATGCAACGAGGGATATTTTATTTTTATTTTTATTTTTTTGCGGAGGGGGACACGCGATGATTTAATGGTGCAGTGGTCAGGGTGTAGTTCCGAGGAGGCCTGACAACAAAGGCAATAACCACAAAGTGGATAACGGGGGGAGACTGGATGATTAGTTGACAGCCCCCCCCCCACCCCCACCCCCAGCCCCCCCCCCCGCCACCCACGCACTCCCTTATCTCTCTCCCCTTCTGTTTTGCAATTATGAGGGAAGCAAATGGACAAGCATGTCTGACTGAAAGGGAGTTTACTGACTGGACACGATGTTTAATGTTCGGCGACCGTTCTGTTTCAAGACCTCCATAATCTGGGATTCTCAGAATAGAGAACTATTCCAAGACCTACTGAAGTCATGTCTTATAAAAGAGAGATGAACTTGCACACGTAATGAAGACAAGATCTGAAAATAATAGGATGAGACTGAAAGGGAGATTACTGACTGGACATAATTGTAAATGTTCGGCAACCACTCTGTTTCGAGACCTCCAAATAGTCTCAAAATAGAGAGAAAAAAATTCCATGACCTCCTAATTGTATGTCTTATAAAAGATGAAGTGCAAACACGGATATGAACTTGCAAACGTGACGAAGACAACATCTGAAAAAAAGGTAATTTTAAAGACAGGGTCTTAAATGGAGCGTTGACTGTATTCTGATTTTGTTTGCCAAGGGAGAGAAACCTGGGATGGATTCATTCCTGAAAATCCATGGACATTTTCCCGTCAGCTGCCTGAGTTGGCTGTTGTCACTTAAGTTGTCACTTTAGTGGTGTCAGTGGGGTTTTTTATCTGCCGAAGAAACAAGAATTGAGTTAATGTATTATTCGACAGTCTTGATTGATTAACAACCTCCTGCACACCACCACCCGTACCTCAACCACCACCCGTACCTCAACCACCACCCGTACCTCAACCACCACCCGTACCTCAACCACCACCCGTACCTCAACCACCACCCGTACCTCAACCACCACCACTACCTCAACCACCACCCGTACCTCAACCACCACCCGTACCTCAACCACCACCCGTACCTCAACCACCACCCGTACCTCAACCACCACCCGTACCTCAACCACCACCCGTACCTCAACCACCACCCGTACCTCAACCACCCTCGCCGCTTTCTTTCCAATAAGAAAACGCAAAACAAAATTGATATGATCAAATTATAGAAAGGATATAATTCAAAGATGCAAAAGGTGATAACGACGATATTGATGACGTCGACGACGACGACGATATTAGTAAGGATGGCGATGACGACGACGACGACGACAATATTGGTAATGATGGCGATGACGACGACGACGACGACGATATTGATAATGATGGCGATGACGACGACGACGACGACGACGATGATGGTAATGATGACGACAGTAACGACAACCACTACGACAACTATGACAACAACTGCGCAGATTCATCCATAAACAGAAAATAACAACAAACACACATAGAAACACGCCAAACAAACACTGACATCATTTTTAAAACCACACAGACATTACGCAAATAAAATCCTACCAGTAGTACAGCAAAAACACCACCAAACCAAAGAAGAGAAGAAGCAAAACCTCCCCTGTTAACAGTTAGTGCGAGTTACAAATTTAGGTGAAAATCGATAGCGTTGACTTGAGGGACACGGAAAGACCCCTTGGCCGTCTGGCTGTCGGAGAGTGATTGCAGTGGCTTGGACACAAGTGGACAAAAATCAATATTTAGCCAGAACAGAGAATTTTCTGCACCCTGCGCAATTTGAAATGATGCGATGAAAGATTCAGCAGCGCTCTGGGGTTTCTCTACAAGAGTGGTAGCTATAGTGGCCCGTTCGGTTTTTCCTTTCAGGGTTGTGACAGGGGTTTTGTGTTCTTATTTTTAATTCATTGTTTTTGCATTGTGAAAAGGTTGAGTTTGAGGTCAGGTTTTGTTTAATGAATAAGTAAAAACATTTGTCTTTGTTTTTATCCAATAATATCATCAACAATAAAATGGAGAGATTTTGAATCTGTGCGTTCGTCTGTCTGCCATTCTGTCTGTCTGTCTGTCTGTCTGTCTCGCATCCTCTCTGCATGCTTGTCTTTCCAGCTGTTTTTCTGTGTTTGTTTGTTTGTTTGTTTGTTTGTTTGTTTGTTTGTTTTTTGCTTGTTTGCTTATTTGTTCGTATGAATGTTCTTATTCCAATGTTTACGGTTCGGAAAGGATCACACAATAATAAGTACACATTTATCGATCTCAGTTTAGTGTTCGAATAAGAAACAGCCCAATATTCATTACCAGCTAGCGCCATAAAAGAAATCTCTGAGGTCCAGGAGAGTGAAAGGATATCGCAAATAAACGCAAAGCCGCAATCGGAAGCAGAAACTGATTACGCCTAATTCAAAAGACTGTTTTTATGATCACGCTGAGTTGTCCCCAGACCAGGTTACGTGCGGTCACCAACCACTTAGACGTCTAACACGCCACTAATTAAGCTGATAATCAATGCCTATTATGGCTGCCTCGTTCTGGTGAGAATTGAAACTTCCGGTTCAGTAAGGCTTGTCCGCGTGGAATAACTGTGGCATAATAACTGTTAGGTATAGTCGGCTGTCGGTGGTTGCGGCTCCGTTAAAAAAAACACACACGCAAACGACTAACAGTGGACAATTTCTTGGACGAGAAGTTATGACTCAAATCCCGTCTTTGAATTTTAGCTGTGTTGTTTGTTGCTGAAGCACAGTGTTTGCGCTTTCCGCTTTAGTATTTCATTCAAAACCATTGTCTTGCTGTTGTCTCCCTTTTATAATTCATCAATTGCAAGATTCTTACATGTGGCTACCTATAATTCTGCTCACGCATATGTTATTTTAACGCATTTTTCCGTTTCACAATATATTTTTGTTTAGTTCTGTATTTCACTTATTTCCCCCGTATTCATTTAAAATATATCTCTTTATTTACACTTTTTAATTCAGACCTGTATATGAGGTTTGGACTTGTGGTCGTTATTAGTGTATCTCTCCGTTGGATGTTAACATTACTTAAGTCTGGTGCTGTTTTATTTCCAGAGAAACATTTTGACTTTAATTTATGTAAAGAAAGATAAATATCCTTATGGCAAGAAGGGAGACAGGGGAGACAGGTGGAGGGACGATGTCAACATGAAAACGCAATGTGAACGGTATTTGTGCTACCCCTCCACCCCAAATCAAACAAAAACAAACACAAAACAACCCACAAACAAACAAACAAACAAACAAACAAAAACAAAAAACATAACACAGTACTGTGAACATTCAACACACAAACACATTGGCGAACGTTATTCGTGCCCTTATCCCAATCCCTCCACCCGCCCCACCCCTCTGCAGAAAAAAAAGCAGAACACAGATAACAACAACAGTATACTACTGTACCAAGCCGTCCCCCTCCCTGTCACCGCTGAACCGATCGATAGAATACAGCTCAGCCTCTTCGCCATCGGTTCACAAGTTTAATCATGTCCATATCACTATTCATAAGTTGGTCTGGCCCCTGGTCCTGTCGTCTGCGCACTTGTCCCCCCGAAAGTAATCCACCGTCGTCTAATTTTCTCGCATTCCGCTGTAAATAGGTCTCTTGGCCATTGGCTATCACTTCGGTGCCATTTCGCCGAAAATGCCATGGGGACACTGTATATGGATGACCGGCGAAATAATGATCGTAAAATCTAGCTCGGTTTGCTTTTCCCTTTGCGGTTTTGTAGTTGGATAGGGGGTTGGGTGGGATTGGGTGGGGAGTGGGGGGGGGGGGGGGGGGGTTTGGGTGTAATTTGGTTCTGGTATTGCCGAGTAGTTTGAAAAGAATTGTGTTCTATGTACTTTTCTTTCTCTTTTGCCTTTGGGAGTAGGGGAAAGGTGATTAAAGTTTCGGTGTAGTTGCGGGTGGGGGAGGGGGGAGTGGGATTTTGGGCAGGGTTCTGTGCTGAGAGGTTAGTTTGTGGAATGTACGTTTTGCGGATGTAATCATGCGATTCTAAACCTCTTGGTGGGGAGGGGGGGGAGTTATTGCTCCCTGCAACACCACTCCCATCCAATACCTACCTATTCTCTACAGCCTCTCCCACATACACCCCCACACCACCCCCACCAAGAATGACTACACGTACATGCGACTTCTGTACAGCCTAAACTCAAATCTTCAATGCAAGAAACACCAAGCGCATACTTCTGCACGACTGCAGCCAACGAATGGACAGCACCATCTTGACCAAAACACTCCCATTAAAACAATCGACGACTGCATACTCAGCCAGTGCAAATTCAGTGACCAGTCACGACTGCTCCCATTGGTCAAGAAACCTTTCGCTGCTGCACTTCTGCCGTTGATCAACCGAACACACAAATAAAGAGGAGGGAAGAAGCTGGACACAGGGACAGTGGCACCGCATGCAGCCAACGGTCACTAAGCCGAACATCAGAGGCACCGCCACCGAGACTTTTCTCAGTGGCAGAGGGAGAGGATAGTCAGGGTAATTAACATATCGATCCGGGTTCTTGGTGCCAGAGTGGACGTTTATTGGCTACATAAACCTCGGCCTTGTCAAGACGGTGGACCGAACCTTATTTGGACATTGATTAGGGCCAAGGGGCGAGGGAATTGAGTTGAGGAGCTTGGATGGGAAGTCGGGAGAGTTAGAGACACTTGGCAAGAGAGAAAGTAAGAGAGAGAAAGAGGGAGAGAGAGAGAGAGGGGGTGGGGAGGATGGACTGAGGGGGGATGTGGCGGTGGAGGAGGGGATAACGGAAGGTAGTGGTGTGAGACCTAGAGAGTATATTAAGAAAGAGAGACAGACAGACAGAGACAGACAAGCAGAGGCACAGAGATTTCGGAACAGTAGGAACCATTAACCCGAGTCTCAAGGAGTCGGACTCAGAGAGCTAGAGTAGAATGAGACTTAGGGAGAACGAGCAAGGAAGAACAACAGAATGGGAGAGAGATGGAGAAAGAAAACTTAAAATCAGACAAGGACGGTAGACAAAGACAAGAAATAACGACTGAATTGACCACATACACAACAGAACAAGAGCAAGTGCAAGAGAGGGATAGAGACAAACAACAAGACAGACACAGAGCTAAGATTGAAGATGAAAGGGTGGATGGGGTAGGGAATGACGGAAGATATGCGCGAGAAATGAAAACTGAAGGGACAAGATAGGGGAGGGGACAGAGACGAAGCCGCTTTGACAGCTGGAGGAGACAGGAACAACGGAAACAATGGGCTAGAGTTTGAATAAAAAAAAGGAAAGGAAAGGAAGGATGGACGGAGAGAAAAAAAGATAAATCAAAGGGGGATAAGAAATCAGGATAATATATGAACA
Source organism: Littorina saxatilis (assembly GCF_037325665.1). Lineage (NCBI taxonomy): Eukaryota > Metazoa > Mollusca > Gastropoda > Littorinimorpha > Littorinidae > Littorina > Littorina saxatilis. Next base: position 38,609,441 of record NC_090261.1, read on the forward strand.
GCTGACAAGAAAGAAAAGAAAGAAAGAAAGAAAGAAAGAAAGAAAGAAAGAAAGAAAAAATGAATGAATGAATGATTGAATGAAAGAAAAAGGAAGGAAGGAATGAAGAAAGAACAAGGAAATGCAAGAAGGAATTGTAGCTGAAAGAAACAGACAGATAAGGTGACGGAACAAAGAAAGAAAGGAAGACAGACAGACACAGTGCCAAAAAGAAGGACAGAAAGGGCAGAAAGACAGACGATGCAGCAAACGAAAGAAAGAACGAAAGAAAGAAACAATGAATGAATCAAAACTGGGCAGTGCGCGAAAATGAAAAGAGAAGGGCATAATTATATGACGTGCAAGAATACTTCTTGTCGTAACAGACAAAGATACTACCAAAACAAAAATCATTGAGAGACCAGGAAATGAACCTACAAAAATAATGCACTTAACAAAAAATAGCCAGGGCAACGTTAAAACAAGATTAAGTAAATAGTTGGAGAGCATAACTATCATCAAGAGAAGCAGAGGTTGTGTAAAAGATAGCTCGAAATATGGATCATTAACTAAAAACTGAATTTGTAAATAAGGTGCGGTGCAACAGATGATAATACAAAATACAGCTGAATAAGAGTACGCAGTAATATTTAAAGACAAGAAAAATAGGTTTTAAACAAAAAACAGTGGGTCAAGGCACAATCATGCCCACACAGGTTTTATTTTAAAAGCACGGAGGGGAGAAAGCTAAAGGGGGAAGAGTATGAAATAGACAATGGTCAGAAAGAAAGAACAGAAAGAAAGAAGAAAGAAAACAAGACAATGTACGCCCTTCAAACAAGAAAAGAAGTGAAAACTGTATAAAATTATCCACTGTCATCCCAAAAACACAGGACCTGAGATGGACGATGACCAAAGACAAAGATCAAAGCGAGAATAGGAATACAAAATACAAATACAAAAGAAAGGGGAAAACACGAACGAAAGAAGAGAGAAAGAAGACAATGGACGACGACCAAAGAAGTGGAGAAGGGAAATTATAAAACATGTCTTATACGTTTCAAAAAGAAAGAAAAAAAAGATACAACGAACTAAAGCAAAGAAGACATTTAAGACGGAAGAAAGAACGAAAGAAACGAAGTTAAAAAAGAAGACAGTATTAAAAGGGTCAAAAAGAGGAGACAACACAAAACCTTTGATGCCGGACGATGACGACAGAAAAAGATGGAAGGGCAAGGCAAGGGATCTTTGGCCGAAGAGGGGGACGAGAAAGGGACAGCTAGGAGATTGTGATGAAAGCCGACTGGGTGTATTAGAACATTAGTGGACGGACTGCCGCTGCCCAAACGAAGGCAGCGGGGTGGGTGGTGATGGTGAGGGTATGGGTAGCCAAGGAAACAGGAGGGAGGGTCACAAGATGATGATGGCAAGGGGAGCGGGGAGAGGGGGGGGGGGAGCGTAGTCTGGTACAAGGACGCACTGAAGAAGGACGGTGGGTGGACGATCGCCGGGACTCAGAGGAGGGCAGTGACGGGATGAAGGTCGCTGTTTGGCAGACCAAAGGAAAGGAGATGGGGAGGGGGACTGGGAGGGAAAGAAAAAAAAAGAGGAATGGAAGGTCTGATGCAAAGACGCACAAAAGCAAAGACGTTTGAGTGGACGGTCGCCTGGACTGGAGGATGATGGTGTATGATGGCGATGGGGAGGGGATGCGCTGGGCAGGCCAGGAGACATGGGGGTTTTGATGACGAGGTGGGGTGGGCTGGAGGGGGTGGGGTGGGGGTGGGGGTGGGGGTGAGGGGAAAAGGAGCGGATTTGTCTGATGCAAGGAAGCACTAAAGCAAAGAGGTTTAGTGGACGGTCGCCTGGACTGGAGGATGGTCTCAGATGGTGATGAGAGGGGTATATGGTCCTGGGATGACTAGAGGACATTGAGGTTTGCGGGCGATGATAGGGGTATATATGGTCCTGGGATGACTAGAGGACATTGAGGTTTGCGGGCGATGATAGGGGTATATATGGTCCTGGGATGACTAGAGGACATTGATGTTTGCGGGCGATGAGAGGGGTATATGGTCCTGGGATGACTAGAGGACATTGAGGTTTGCGGGTGATGAGAGGGGTATATGGTCCTGGGATGACTAGAGGACATTGAGGTTTGCGGGCGATGAGAAGGGTAAATGGTCCTGGGATGACTAGAGGACATTGAGGTTTGCGGGCGATGAGAGGGGTATATGGTCCTGGGATGACTAGAGGACATTGAGGTTTGAGGGCGATGAGAGGGGTAAATGGTCCTGGGATGACTAGAGGACATTGAGGTTTGCGGGCGATGAGGAGGGATGTGGGGTGGGGGTGGAGGGGGAGATAGAAGAGTTGAAGGTATAAGGACGCACAAACTCAGACATTGAGTGGACGTACACCGAAGAATAGTAGGAAGGAGGGGGGGGTGGTCTTCTGCGCATAATAAAGACGATGACGATGGGGTGAAGTATAGGCAATGTCTGCTGCAAGAACGCACAAAAAACCCTAAATTGGTAGTGGACGAGCGCCGGTACTGAAGTAGAGAAAGAGTAGAGGGGGACAGCGGTTGGGGAGGGTGGGTGAGTTACTGGGCAGACTAAAGAAGATGGGGATGGCTGAGGGATAAGGGGTGGGGATTGAAGGAGATGAGGGAGGAGGGGGGGTCTTCTGTAAGTACGCACTCACAAAAAGCAAGATAGTCGGTGGACATTCACGGAGAAGGATGGAAGGGTTGTAGGGTGTCAGGGTGGGGTGGGGGTGTTCTGTTGGGACGGACTAAAGGAGATGAGGATGGGGGGGGGGGGGAGGGTTGATGGAGGGGCAAGGGGGGGAGCGGTCTGCTGCAAGGACATCCACTAAAAGAAGGATGGTCGGTGGTCGCCTAGGGATTAGGCAAGGAAGGGGGAGAGGGTGATGAGATGCGCGCAGGAAAGGATGAAGAGACGGGGGGGGGGGGGGGGGGGTCTCTTGCCCAACAGACAAATAGGAGATAAGGGTGGTGTTGGAGGGGGATGGGGGTAGAGGGCAGCCTGAGGTCCCTCGCTTGGTATCGATCGAGATATTGATGAGAGACGCTCCGGTCTGACAGGGCCGCGGTGGGGGGTCACACACGGCTAGCCACCTTGGACGCCATTTTGACCCCCTTCCGTCCATCCACTTCCTGACCCCCATCCCCCCCCCCCCCCCTTATCCTCCAATCTCCTTGCTTTGTTTTCTGAAAGAGAGAGTGGAGGCGAACTTCAAACTTTTGTTCATACTCGAGGATTCCTGGGGCGCAAGTAAGCCAAACAGCAACATTTCTTTATTCACTTCAAAAACTGAAATGCTTCAGTGGTGTTACGGAACCGTTACTCATCATGTAACAAGATATTTGACCAGACATATTGACCTCCTCCCCTTTCTGCTTTATTTCTTATTTTTTTGTAGATCTCCGCCTCTGGGTAGGCAAAACTTGGACTTGAGAGTTCCGATGCCGTAACTGAGTCATGGCGTACCATGACACTTGATGAAACTCACTATGAAACTTTTCTCTTCCCACTCCCTCTGTCGTTCTCTTTGGACCCTATTTCACGGAGGAGAGCGAGGAAGCGACCTCCAAACTTTCCGTCGTGATAGTGTAAAGGGCTCATCATTCACAATGAAACTTGACCCTCTTCTTTCCACTCCCTTGTTCGAACTTCGCAGACCTCTGCTCCACTGAATAGAGCATGAAGGCAAGCGCCAAACCTGGTAACTTTATTTGATGGTTTTGATGGTGACATCATACAGCCTTCCTCTGCGGATAAACTGGATAGTGTAACAAAGCCGTTACCCAGTAAGAACCTTGACACTCCCTTCATCCCACTTCATCGATCCAAAAACAAATAGACTGCCCACGTTCCACAATTCAGAATGATAAAAAAAACCAAGCAAGGTATGTTATAACAAACGCTTAATTGTAACAAAACAAAACGATAAACTCACTGATCTTCGACCCAGACAGAAGAACACTCATAATACAGAAAATAAACTTATCTAATAAATTGTCCAGAAGCGCTCGTTCGGAAGACACAAGCGAGACTGAGACTATTAGTAACTGTATCGTTTTGTTTTGTCACAATCAAATGTTCCTATAACTTACCTGGCTTTTTTAATTTTTTATTTTTTATTCTATCGTTCTCGTGAATCTTATCTCCGTGTAAAAACACTTGTTTATCAATAAAGCGTGGAGGCCAAGTCAATTTCGTTTTGTATGCATCTGAGGGTCCCGGTGGTATATATCTGAACCGTTACATTCACTATACATTACTCACAGAAGGCCATTTCTATGATCTGAGTTAGCACACAAAAAAGCTGATACTCTTTCTGGTATTCAGCACACTGTGTGGATCCGGTGGCGGAACATTACTGAAGCTGTCGTATACAGAATGGCGTTGATGATGCCAAGCACTGTGGATTAACATTTTGTTCGCATCCCAACCATCTCGAGATGCAGCCCCAACCACGCTCCAGTTTCCCTCCTGTCGTCCGACGATGCTCTCTTGACCTCAGACTCTTCCATTGTTTTTCTTTGGCAACGGAGGTTGCGGTAAGGGGTGTGGGAATGGGGTGGGGATGGAGGGACTTTCTTCCCTTGAATCTGACTACCCTCTCAAAGTTTCGACAGTGATGTTCGACAATATTCTCCTGAGTCTAGTCTCCTTCTCGTATATCTGCATGCTGTGTTGTATTTTAAAAGTGATTTAAAAAAAAGTTTAAAACAACAAAAAAGTTATTTGTTCAATAGCCTTTTCAATTTCTCTCGCTTTTTTTCTTGAGTTTCTTTTTCCTTGACCTCAGCACCGTTTGAAAGTTGCAGAAACATTTCCAACACTGTTCTCCTAAGTTAAGTATTCACATTCTCTCTCTCTCTCTCTCTCTCTCTCTCTCTCTCTCTCTCTCTCTCTCTCTCTATGTCTCTCTGTCTGTCTGTCCCTCTCTCTATCTCTCTCTCTCTTTCTCTCTTTCTCTCTCCCTCTCTTTCTCTCTCTCTTTCTCTGTCTCTTTTTCTCTCTCTCTCTCTCTCTCTCTCTCTCTCTCTCTTAGTACCATGTGAAATCTTCGGTAGCCACCCAGTCTGGCAGACTCCCCTCCCACGTTAACACTCTCCTCCACTCGGTGCCGTAGACCTGGGTCTGCAGCCGCCCAGCCGGGATTACAGCAACGTGTAGAGGCGCTTGTCGGCTGAATTAAGGTTGGCCATTCTATCAGTAATTCCCCCTACGTCTGAAAGCGGGCCGAGAGGGGATTGAGTGTTGTAAAGCCTCCCTTTCCCCCGTATACCGTCCGAGCCATATTGATTAGTTTTGTAGCCTGGAATTATAAGTTTCCCTCCGCTTCATCAACCAACCGGGTTTTAACAATGCTAAGACCAGACCAATAAAAGCACTAATGCCGAAAAGGTTACGGCGGCTGCGGATTGCGTCTTGCTGGCTGGCCCTTATTCGCCATCACCACTATCGCCGCTACCACCGCCACAGCCATCGACGTTGCTGCTGCTACTGTCCCTTGTTGCTCATGCTGCTGCCGTTGCTGTTGTTGCTGCCTTGCCTGGCTTGACCCAGGTCCGGATTGAATCTTGCTGGCCACTATTCGCCACCACCGCTATATACTACCACCAACACTAGAGCCATCGATATTGCTGCTGCTCCTGCAGCTGCCCAATAAACATGCAAAAACTGGGCCAGTTCTGTGTTCTTTCTATGGCAATGCCAGTTGCCAGAACTACTACCATAAATGGCCCAGTTATGGCATTGTACACGTATGGCAATTGACATTTTGATTGGCCAGTTCTGCATCAAGAACTGGGCCAGAACTGGGCCAGTAAAAATCCATCATTATTTGCCAGAACTGGTTCATATCTGGCTTGACAAAACTGGGCCAGTTCTGGTCCACTAAAATGCCAGTATTGTGCTGTTGCTCTTGCTGCTGCCTCTGCTGTTGTTGATGTCTTTCTTCGCCTGAGCCAGCTCCGAATTGCGTCTTGCCGGCCACTACTCGCAATCACTATCGCCACCCCCACCACGACCACCACCACCACCACCATCGTCTTCACTGTTGGTGCTGCTGTCGCTGGTGTCTGGCTTGGCCTGAGCGGAGAGGGCTCCGTGGCCAAGACTTGAAAAGGGGAGAGTACTACTACCTAGTTGGGATTAATTTATCTCCCTTGCAGCGGGGCTTTGGAAAAGCTCGCTTCGCCTTTAATTAAACTTTACCAACACTAAAATTACCGTCTTCCTCCGCGTTTAGAATTTATTTTCTGTCTGGCCTTCCTCCCATTCTGTCCCTAACAATAGACGGCGGGGACTAAAATGTCTTTCAATTAACTAACGGCTGCACGGATCCCTTGGCTGCGGATGGTGGGGAGGGTTGGGGATTGGTCAGGTTACCAGACTAATTTTCCAGGAAAATATTTTCCAGTTGGAAAATAATCAGCCTGGAAGTAGGTTTTAGTTGTGGGCACCAAAAACCACAACTGCCCAATTAAAGCGAGTCCTGTTTGCCTATACATCGTTTGTCAACCGCTAAGGGTTATTAGCGGAATGTAATAACATCTGTTGATGGAACTAACGAGCATGATTTCATGCTGCATGATGCCTGACTAACGACTGTTGCATCGGGGTTTATGATCAACACGCGGCCGTATTAGCTACTCTGTATTGTTCTTGCAAAACATGCTTCATCATTTCTTTTGATGGTGAGCTTTGCCTGCCATTCTTGTTGTTCGTGTTGTTCTTGTTGTTCATGTTCTTGTTGTTCTTTTTGTTCTTGTTCATTTTTTTTCTTGTTGTTCTTGTTCTTGTTGTTCTTGTTAATGTTGCTCTTCGTTTTTCTCGTTTCGTTCATGGCAAAATAAGTTACCAGTTCAGTTATCTGGTCTTCTTCATACCGTAACAGTTACCATGTTGAACTTTAATTTATGTCAGTGGGGACATGTTGTCTTTACACTGGTCGAATGTACACTCTCATTCTACACAATCCAGCTTCAAGTTAACAATTCAAACATGTTGAAGCCTAACAATACTTACGAATTAGTACTACAGAAAACTGTAGCAGGTTTACAAACAACAGGATTAAAACACACACACACACACACACACACACACATACACACACACACCACACACACACGCACGCACGCACACACACACACACACACACGCACGCACACGCACACACACACACACACACACACACACACACACACACACACACACACGCACGCACACACACACAAATACATACACCCACACAATAAACAGAAACTATAAAAGTTAAATGTCGTTTGTTCGTGACTGTCCGTTAACCCAACTTACCAACAAAAGACAATACAATATAATTACCATCCCTTCAAAACCAGCTCTGCTTTATGATCTACACAGTCTCCGGTGCATGACAAGACCGCTTAAAACCCAAGGACACATGCGGACGTTGCTTCTAGCCATTGTCAATCGTCGATGACGAAGCCGACCGACACTCGATAAATAAATAAAGCGGACTAATTCTCAGCCACTGGCCGCTTGTCATTAAGCCCGCAGCAACGAATTAACAGATCTTTACATGACAGTTGCGTCCTATAATTACAGCGGCCAGTTCTGCGAGGGAGGGGTGATAGAGAGAGGGGTAGGGGGAGAGAGAGAGAGAGAGAGAGAGAGAGAGAGAGAGAGAGAGAGAGAGAGAGAGAGAGAGAGAGAGAGACGGTGGGAGAGAGAGAAAGAGAGAGAGCTAAAGAGGCAGGTAGAGAAATAGACAGACAGATAGACAAAAAGACGGACCGACCTTGTTGACTAAGACTGATTAGGAATGATGAGGAGAGAGATAGAGAGAGGGAGAGAGAGAGAGAGAGAGAGAGAGAGAGAGAATGAGATAGTACTAGAGAGAGAGAAAGAGAGAGAGAGGCTGAGAGACAGACAGACACACAGACAGATGGACAGACAGACAGACACACAGACAGATGGACAGAAAGACAGACTGACAGACACACACACAGACAGATGGACAGACAGACACACAGACACACAGACAGACACACAGATAGATGGACAGATGGACAGACAGACAGACAGACAGACAGACAGACAGACAGACGGACAGTCGGACAGACGGAGAGATAGACAGAGAGAGAGGGACTGGAGACAGAAAGAGATGCAAACAGACCGGATGACATTGGGAGAGAGAGTGCAAGAGACAGAGAGAAAAAAGAGAGAGAAAAACCGCCGCGGACAGTGACAAGACTTCAATAGCACGAGCGACTCGCCAACGAACAATGGTCGTCAAATGAGGTCATCGCATCGGACGTGTGTTTTTCTCTTTTTGTTCCAAGAGCACTGAATGAACTGAACTGCATGATTTTTCTCTCTGTTTGCGGTGTCTGTGTTCTTGTTCGTGAGGACATTACATTGAGAAAGTAGGAGTAACAGAAACAAAGCCTTTTTGATTTGTTGTGTTCTAGGGAGTCGTGCAATATTTAAGTGTTGTTATTAAAAAATATTCCAGAATGTGTCGGGTAAATAGCATTCTGAAGCATATTCTTTACTCATGTATAGCTTTACAAACTGAATAGTTTGGGGGGCATTTTTGACTAAACATTATCTTAAAGTAAAATTGTAAAAGAATTTCACCACTTATAATTCCTCGTCATATCTTGATAACCAACACCATCATTAGATAAATCAGCATTCAAAACATGACAAATATTGATTTGTTATTGTAAGGTTATAACTTCGATGTCGAAAACAAATATCGTATATCTTGAATTCCTGATTATGATTTTTTTTCCCCAAAGTTATTCTTACCCATTCGTGAAAAACGTTTAAGACTACTTCATTTGCAATTAGAAAAATAAGTTGAAGAACAACAACAACAAAACAAGTGAATACGGAAACAAAAAATCAAAGAAAGAAGCATTCATTGAAACAGAAACGAAGTGTCAGTTTAACCCAGAACTTAATTAGCCACACACGAGCAAATTTTTACAGAATAAAACTGATCAGCGACTAAACTAATATTTACACAAGTGGATCATCTAATTATATATAAGAAAACTGTAATTTAAACAATCTAACGATAAAAGTGTCTGCATGTGCTTTGTTTTCAAGAAGCGTTTTTTGTTCTGCACGCGCGTTTGCTTTTGCAAAATGCATTTAAATTTTCAAAAAGAATACATTTGTCTCACAAGTCTCAAGCTCTTCAAAATAGTTGGGAAAAAAGTTAACCTGATCACATATTGATTGTACATGTATGACAAAATAAAGATTTATTAGACACAAAATAAGCACGTCAGATTAGTTTATTCCTCAAGTAAAACATTATGCAAAAATTATCAACAATAACTCAACAATTAGTGTTCATAAATCAAATATCCAATACCTTGGGAACATCGGGTAGAAACTTGAACATGTTGATGGCAAACAGAGAAAATCAATGCTATTCTGTTGTGTATATACCTAGGTTACTAACCAATGCAAAGTTCACATTGACAGTAAAAGGAAAGTTTTACATACGAGTATAACATATCAGACTTTTAAACCTGAGCACAATAATTTATTACTCTCTTGGCAGTGCTGTCAAATTACACGTAGGATACAAATACCTGAAACAATACCTGGTATCTTTTTTTTTCTTTTTTTTTCTTTCCAAACAATTTTATTCAAATAAATAACAACAATTAACAATATCTCATACAATGAATTAAATACAACTTATCGAGTACAACAAGCTAACTTTTTTTTAACGTTTTGTTCTTCGAACACTCACACAAAAATGCTTCTTATCTGTAACTGCCTATTAAAATACCTGGTATCTGTGTGCCCTGTTATTCATTGTTGGTAAAGAGAATGAGTGTGCGCCTCTAGCTCTCTCTGTCTCTCTCTGTCTCTGTCTCTGTCTCTCTCTCTCTGTCTCTCTCTCTCTCTCTGTCTCTGTCTCTGTCTCTGTCTCTCTGTCTCTGTCTCTCTCTGTCTCTCTCTCTCTCTCTCTCTCTTTCTGTGTCTCCCCCTCTGTCAGTCTCCCCCTCTGTCTCTCTCTGTCTCTCTCTGTCTCTCTCTGTCTCTCTCTCTCTCTCTCTCTCTCTCTCTCTCTCTCTCTCTCTCTCTCTCTCTCTCTCTCTCTCATCTCTCAAAACGGTTTCACCACTGGATAGTGCATAAAAAAACTCTTTATGAAAATGTAAAAATATGAAAATCATGCAAAGGTGACATGCGACTCATTCCGTGGTGGAGGGTCACATATTTGGGTGCTTGTTCGCGGATGTTTTTTGTGGGGTATTTTCTTCCATTTATATTGTTTCTTTCTTGTTTTCCCTTGCTTTTGCATTTTGGTATTTATTTCACGAAATAGCGGCTGTAACTCCTTGATTCAATCCCCACCCACCCCCCCACCCCCCCCCCCCCCACCCCCAGTATGCACACATACAAACATAATTTAAGATTCGGCCAACCCACAATGTGAATGTTTGGTGAGAGCTTGTATTTTCATGTACCTGATGTATTTATTTTCATTGTTTGTCTTTCAATCATTTCTTTTCATTCCTTTTTATTTTATTTCTTTGGGGGATGGAGGGGGCGATTTTGACTAGAACAGCAATCTTTCTTTTCTTTCTGTGCAGAACATTTATTTATTTATTTATTTATTTATAAAGGAGATTTCTATAGCGCATAACTAAAAGCACTATGCGCTTTACAATATCACTAGGTATAAGCACACGCAAACATACTCTGATTAAATAGAACTTAGCCTAACAAGATATACTAAGAACACTAAACATTTGAGTTCATACAAAAATAGAGAATTAAATTAAATACTGGACAAACGATTAAAATAAGCTTGAGGCCTACACCGACTACAATGGACTATTTCAAATACAAAAATTTAGTTAACTATAAAAGGCAGTGCATAAAACTCCATAATCCTAAGAAGGTCGAACAAATAAAAAACATAAAAGACTATTTAACTATAATTACTTCGTAAAGGATAATAAACATGGAATACAAAGCTGTAATTTTTAACAACAAATCTAAAAAGATTTTCATGCCATATTGCACAACACATTTTGACACACACCCAACCTCACAAAAGCACACATAGGCTTACACACTTACACACACACACACACACAGTAAACCAACCAGCAACGGAACAAAATGCACCTGGCATATAGGCTTACTCTTTTTAAACTGATGTATAGATGTTTTAATATTAATTTATCTACATGTATTTATTTATTTATTTATTTGTGTATTATATTTCTCATCTGTGTTTATTCATTTCACTTATTTATATTTTTTGAAAAATACATTTTTTATATGCAAAACTCGAACAATAGTTTTGTTTTAGAAGAATGCAAAAACAATGTGTCATTAATTAACTTTTACGAGTTTTGAATAAAACACCTGTTGTCAAACATATTAGTTCGTCGTTAGCTAAATTTAAAATGCGAAGAAAAAGTGTAAAAGTAACTTTATCAGACGATCAAATATACAAATTCCAAACAACACGAAGTAAGCCACTGGTGAATACAAATTTTAAAAAAACCCACTCGTTCGCGATGCGGACAAGGAAACACATGCATAAACATTGATTCTGAAACACACACAAAATATATAGATATACCATAATGGATTTATTTTCATTGGCCACTTTGCCGAAATGGCCATATCGTTTTCGGCAAGTTTCCGGCAGTTAAAATTAAGGCAGTCCTTGACGTCACTTTTCTCCCACATTAAAGAAAAGTTAGGCAGGTTTGCCGAAATCAGTGATGGACAAGTTCTCGATCTCGGGATCTTGCAAGCGAGTCACGTTTCGTCGACGATTTTGAGATAACTTCATTATATGTATCATACATGTTTGACTGTCTGTCTACTTAAAAGTCCACTGGGTCGACGCACTGTAAACGTAACGTTTTGTTTTGTCAATAATTAAACGGTCCAATAACATCCCTATATCGTTGATCAAATCAGGAACTTTGTTTCAGAATTTCGCTTCATTTTTTTTAATAACTTTCTCAGATACTTTATTCCAAAGGAAAGAAGCAAGAATGTGTTTTTAAGCTACTACACAATCATGTCCGTTATAGGTCAATGCAACCTCTGGAATTTTGTTTTAAGTCAGTCAAGAAGTCAGTGCCGTTGAGCATTCGCTTTAAATGACCTCATGCAGGAGAACTTACAGGTTTTTTTTTTAATCACTGAATCAGAAAAACTGTCAAATCTTAAGGTATGTCTGTCTTAAATACACAACCTGTAAAGAAATGAAATCATCCCGATTTGATCAAAACAAAATGTTGATACGTGCGGCACGCATTATTTAAGCATTGGTTTTAGCGTCCATGGGATATGTGATAGAAGATCCGACAGTTGTTATAATGTAGAAATGAACAAACTATCTTATTTTAAGATATTACCATCAAAAACACAACCTTTAAAGAAGTGAAGGTCTTTGGATTTTTTTAAATTGTAAATCTTGATATTATCTTATGCGGAACTTGTGTATATTTACGCTAGTTGCTCATAAAAAACGTATTTGCTTGAACGTTTGCATGTGTGAAGTGTTAAATTGCCATGTCCAATGAATCTTTTTAAATGATCGTAAAGCTCACTGGCATCATTGTTATCGGTTGATCGCCATTTCTAAATACTTCCATTCAAAAAAATCTTTATTGTATATAATCTACACTGTTGGTATTTGTGGTGCGGTGTCCCCTTCGTATTCCTTCATATTTCTTCTGATACGTCGTCGTCGTCGTCGACTCACTCTGCATCGTCGGCGTCCTGGTTGTCAAAGTCTGCATCTTCTTATCATCAAGTTTAATGTTATTCCTTTCTTTTCAGTTCCAGTCCCTTTTTGCCTGAGCATGGATCTTCCGCCCACACGACCTTAAAACCACGAAGGTCAAATTAAAGTCACACGGACACCAACGAAACCAGACAAGCCATCGGAAAAAATACGAACACCGTGGATGGATGGTTGGATGGGGAGGTTTGTGGGTGTGGGGGAAGGAGGGGGGAGAGTAGGCGAAGGGTTAGACGTGCGATGGAGGGGGTTGGATGCAGGGGTGGGGGGGGGGGGGGGAGAGAGAGAGAGAAACGTTGATCGAACTATAGTAGACGACTTTTAGTAGACGAAGGGTTTGGGTGTGGGCAGAAGAAGGGGGTAGCGGGTTTTCCTTTTTGTTTTGTTTTTTGAGGGGGGTAGACGGGAGTAAAAGGGAGGTAACCATGATTTACACCCAGATGTCAAGGCTCTTGCGTGGACACGTTGGGCTTGTAGCCCTGGACACCGTCTGCGCCATCGCGGCTCCAAATTGAGCCGGGGGTCCGTTGAGACGCCAGCGGTCAAAGTAGTCACGAAGGCTGCCCCCTAATCCCGATTCCCTGGCGACCAGCCCCGCTTTTCCAACACTGGCTTCGTTGGATTGCGTTTTCTCTCCTCCTGTCCCTATTCCTCTAGCTCTCAGTCCCTCCTTTTTTTTCCCTGTCTAGCAGAGTCTCGACGGAAAGAAGTCTTCCTTGAGAAATGGTACTTACTTGGTGATCATTCCAAAGTAAAAAGCTAACAAAATGTTTGTAAAACTGAGGAAAAAAGAAGCTACTAGGTGATGAAAACAACACTGGCTTCGCTGGATTGCGTTTTATCTTCTCCTGTCCCTATTCCTCTCACTCGGTCCTCCCCCCCCCCCCCCTGTCTATAGCAGAGTCTGGATGGAAGAAGTCTTTCTTGAGAAATGGTACTTACTTGATGATCATTCCAAATAAAAAGGCCAACAAATGTTTACTGTACACACGTGTTTAACAAAGACGATACGAATCACAAAGTAAGACGTATCGACTCTAGGGTCTTCCTCGGGTATACACGAAACAGAGCGGATAAAAGAAGAGGACAGACGACAGAACAGAAAGAAGAACAAAAGTTGTCACGATTCACGAACCGAAACAAACGGAAAGAGGAGTCTAAATAAATTCATGTGTTTTAATAATATATAAATAGTAATTATCCAATATAAGAAATAAGGATAATTCCAAAGTAAAAAGCAAACAAAATGTTTTTAATACTGAGGGAAATAAAGCTTAACGTAATCTAAACGACACTCGCTTTATAGCAATTTCATTTGCAAAATGACAAGATGGTGGGCCCATAATTTGATTTTTGTTCAGTTTCACGATTGTAGTCGAATCAAATGTCAGATGTTTAAAACAAAAAGTCTTCCCGCAGCGTAAATATTGCAACTAAGATTTCAGACCACTTTACTTATTTCAGATTAAGGTGGCAATGATAACACTGAGAAGCCAGGAGAACAGAGTTGTTAACTTTTCTCTTCAAATTTTAAATTGGTAGATTTGGTTATAGTGTCGATGCCCCGTGTGGATGAATAATGTTTGACTGTTGCAGGAAACCTGTCAAAGAAGTGAAAGAATTCTGTTAATCGAACTTCTTTTTTTTGCAATTAAGGGAGACAATTTTGATTTCCCGGGAAGAAGTTAATAGTGCATGCTACCCTCCGGTCTTTTGAAGGGTTTTGAAACGATCCATATTTTCAAAAGCAATGTTCTAAAATTAAAAATTAAACTCTCACTAAGATTAATCACGATGAAAACTATCGTTTGGTTAAAACTTACGGCCATCGATATCCTTCCTCGAGAATACGTTAAATACCACTTTGATCTTATATTATAAGGTTTTAAATGATCTCTTATGACTCTGAAGCAATGTGTCGCAATCAAAGGAAACAATCTAGTGAAGAAACTTTTTGTCTTACCCACTATTACCACTTCAAAGTTTTGAGACACACAAAAACCGAAGGGACGAAGACAGAAAGAAGAAGAAGAAGACGAACGAAAAAAAAGTGCGAGAAGAGCACAGGGGTGGAGTGGTAAGGTGGCAAAGGGTGATGCGGCCCAGCGCAGTAATACAATCAAGGGAGGTAATCGATATGTAGGTCGGCTGTCCACCAGTGGGGATATCTCGCCTGCAAGAAAACGATCCTCGTCTGGACTAACGGTGATTTCCATGATGGAGGTGGTGGTGGTTAGTGTTGGTGGTGGTGGTGGTGGTGTTTGTGGTGATGGTGGGGCTGTTGTTGTTGATGGTAATGGGAAGAGGAAGGGGGGAAAAGTAGGAGGAAGTTATGGTCATGCTGATGAAGCTGCTTTGAGTTGTAGATGTTAATGGAAGTGGTAGTTATTGTTGTTGTTGTTGTTGTTGTTGTTGTTGTTGTTGTTGTTGTTGTTGTTGTTGTTTGAGGGGTGTGGGGCGGCGAAAAGGCGAAGAGTTAACAACGTGGTTGTTTTGGTACTGATGAAGCTGCTCTGAGTTTTAGGACATGGTGATGGCAGTGGAAGTAGCAGATGTGTTGTTGTCGTCTTCGTCTTCTTAGTCGTCGTCGTCGTCGTTGTTGTTGTTGTTGTTGTTGTTGTTGTTGTTGTTGTCGTCGTCGTCGTCGTCGTCTTGGAGGGAGAGAGTGATTGTGGACGTACGTGGTTATTGAGGGCACTGAGGACGTTGTTGCTCATTTTGATGGAAGGAGCAGTAGAAGAGGAGCACTCGAGGAAAGTGGTGTTACCACTGAGTCATGTACAGAATCTCTAGAACTCTGTGTGCGTTACCCAAGAACAGCACACGGAAACTCGACCATGTGCTTCAGAAAACAACCAGAGCGGAGAAAGAAAAAGCAAAGGCAAAAAAGGACAGTAGGAAGAAAAGAGGGGATGAAGAGGGATGAAGAGTTGTAGGGGAGGACCCGCCTCCAAATACTGCCTACAAGAGTACCACGTACAGAATGACCCTACCGAGCAAATAAGACTGATGTTGTTGGCGGATCCTCTGCCGGACGAACGGATAAAGGAATGAACGAATGAATGAATGACCCCCAAAAATGCATGCATACATTCATTAATTAATTCATTCAATCATTCATTTATTCATTCCTTTATCCGTTCGTCCAGCAGAGGATCCGCCAACAAAGATGGTATACAAGAGTACCACGAACAGCATTTCCATACCATAGGGGTTCGGGCATAGGGGTGGAGTGGGGGTCAATTGCGGAGCTCTCGAGAAAAGTGATGTTACTCAAGAATGGCGCAAGGAAATTCGGTCATGTACTTCAGAAAACAACCAGAGCGGAGAAAGGAAGGAGGCGAGGAAAGAAAGTAGGTACATCTACTGTGAAAGAAAGAGGGGAGGAGCCCGATTACGAAGGAACAGTTAGTCATAGTAAAGGGCTAAGATTGTCCACAAGAAAATGGTTCATCCTCGGCCACAACAGTGGAACCCTCCTTTAAAAGCCTTCGGACACCGATTGACCTCCAAATAGCGACTTTGCGTATATTGAGCTGATATGTTGCCTGTGGAATGTTCAGAGAGTGTTGAAACAAATGTTGAAAAAAATTAGAGAAATCTGCTGGACAGACTCTATGAAACAGACTCTTGAATATCATGACATGCCAAGAACCATAATTATAAACGAAAGTTTGGTAATTGGATGGGGTATCTGACCGATCAATTTATTACAATCACAGGACCTTGTTTAAACGCTTTGAATATCGTACAGGCTAAACATGTACGAGATCGATTCTTGGAGTCAATCGGTGTCCAATGTCTTTAACATCACCAACAATCTGACAAAATCACAAATAACTCAAACAATATAGGTTAAAGAGCTGTGCACATTCGATGAAATACAATACCATACAACAACAACAACAACAACAACAACAGCAAACCTAATTGGTTATTGTGTTGTTGGTTTTTGTTTTTGTTTTTTCAAAATGTTTTATTCAAACAAATAACAACAATTAACAATATCTCATACAATGAATTAAATACAACTTATCGAGTACAACAAGCTAACTTTTTTAACGTTTTGTTCTTCGAACACTCACACAAAAATGCTTCTTAAAAAATGCTTCTTAACTGCCTATTAAAAATACTTTCCAACGGTAAAAACGAATTTGTTTTTTATATATACTAACGCACATCTTTCCGATTAAGATAATGTGGTTCAATTTATACATAGTTGCCTTTTTCACCATTACAAAATGCATACCAAATAAAACATCACTAACTTTCAAAACAATCTTAATTTCTAAAGTACGAAAAATAAATTCTTCAATAAACTTCCAGAATTTGTATACAACCGGGCATTCAAAAAAGAAGTGTTCATTGAAATCAGTTACATCACAACAGTAATTACATTTATTAGTTTCCGTTACTTTCATTTTACACAGGAGAATGTTGGTCGGATAAATGTTGTGCATAATTTTCCAGTATAAAACTCTTAATCTAGTCTCTTGTGATGACTGATAGGCAACTATCCAAGATCGTTCATCAATTTCTACATTAAACTTTCTCTTCCAAAATCCTCCGGAACATGGTACATCTGTTTTCATATTAATAATCTGTTTCCTATATTCTCAGGCACTTAACACATTTTTGCCATTAAACAGTGGTAAGGTAATACAAACATCATCAGTCATATTTACAACATTTTTCCTCATAAATAATGACACAGCAGCTTTTACAACATTATATTCAAGAATTCGGTTTGGCGAATGTCCAATCAAATCACATATGTCTTGATATGATAATATGTCTCCCGAACGTACAATGTCAGTTAATACCAATACGCCTCGTTGTATCCAACTTTCAAAAAATAAAACCTTGCTACTATATGTTATGCATGCATTATTCCATAATAAAGTTGGCCCGACTGTCCCACGATCGTAGTGGTTATTATCCAGCCAATAATTTAATACTGGTTTCCAAAAGTGTGATTTCACTAGGTCTAACCCTTTAAATCTTGCGCTGTTTACATTCGATAAGAAACATTCAAAATGCTTTCCAAAACGCAAATACATTATTATTGTGGTGTTGTTGTTTTGTATAGTTTTGGCACGATAGCAATCTGTTTCGAACTTCTAACAAAATCAGATTTTGCTAGAGAAGGGAGCATTAAGATTGGAGATAAAGTTACGAATATTACGAAAAAAATCTGAGAAATCAAAGTTTGAAAAAGGAAGGGCGGGGACGGGGGGGGGGGGGGGGGGGGGGGGGGCGGGTCTAAAAGAGAAGCTTCATTGTACCATACAACTGTCTTTCATGGCCCCCACACTGTTTCTGGGCCAGAGACTGAAGAAGAAACCACGGCTATGCACTTATTCAGGGTCTGGTGATGATAAGCAAATACGACCTATTGACGACACTTGTGACGACAGCAATTTCCGCCCCAGCCATGATGAACAGTGTCCGGGGGGGGGGGGGGGGGAGGTGGGGAGAGAGAGAGGAGGGTCCATGGACGTTTGGAGGAAGGCGTGTTGAGATGGCTTGTCCAGTGCTGTCTGGCTGGCACTCTAGTTTGTCTTCACCAATCCACTGGAGGACGTCATGCATAAAGGCTCTGGCTCCTTGGCTTGACTTGTACAGACCGAGCATACTTTTCCGTGCTGCACGCTAAAGAGTGATGAGAGGGAGTTGGGGTTGGAGTTGGGAGGGTAGAGATAGATGGGGCGAGGGAGGGAATAAGAGAGAGAGAAAGACAGAGAGAATGACCGACAGACAGACACAAAACGTACGAGGAAGATCAAGAGAGAGAGAGAGAGAGAGAGAGAGAGAGAGAGAGAGAGAGAGAGAGAGAGAGAGAGAGTGAGAGAGAGAGAGAGAGAGAGAGAGACAGAGACAGAGACAGAGACAGAGACAGAGAGACAGAGAGAGATAGAGAGAGACAGACAGAGAGACAGAGAGACAGAAAGAGAGACAGAGAGACAGAGAGAGCGAGAGAGAGAGAGACACACACAGACACAGACACAGAGAGACACAGAGAGAGAGAGAGACAGAGACAGAGACAGACAGACAGACAGACAGACAGACAGACACAGACACAGACAGAGAGAGAGAGAGAGAGAGAGAGAGAGAGAGAGAGAACCTGAGAGGGAGAGAGAGAGAGACAGAGACAGACGGAGAGACAGAGAGACAGAGAAAGAAAGAGAGAACCTGAGAGGGAGAGAGAAGAGAGAATTTGAGAGCGAGAACCTGACAGAGGGACCGAAAGAGGGAGGCGGAGGGGGACATTCAGACAGTAGGAGTCAGTGTTGCCGATGACAGGGGTACTCACGGACATTGGGAGGGAAGCGTGTTGGGATGGCTCGTCCAGCTCTGTCGGGCTCTGTCTCCACCAATCCACTGGAGGACGTCATGCATAAAGGTTCTGCCTCCTTGGCTTGACTTGTACAGGCAGAGCATACTTTTCTGTGTTTTTCTGACGCAAAAGAAAAGGGAAGACAAAAAGAAGATAAGAGGAGGAGGGAAGCGGGTGGGTGTGTCAATGTTGACCATGATCGACATCAAGGATTATAAGCAGTGGTGGTGAACTGGCATGGACCTGTTAGTGGACGCTGAGTACCATCAACTGTATTGAAACCTTCTTTTTTCAAGATCAATCAATCAATCAATATGAAGCTTATATAGCGCGTATTCCGTGGGTACAGTTCTAAGCGCTTGTCGAAGAGTTGTCAACACAGGACTAACAAAGAAACTAACATCTTCAGACGGACACGAACCCTATCACACACTAGCAAACCCTGGTAAACAAACAACTGTTTAACAACAATGTACACATCAATAGCTAGATGGACACGAACGAGTTGTTGTTGTTGCTGTTGTTGCTGTTGTTGTTGTTGTTGTTGTTGTTGTTGTTGTTGTTGTTGTTGTTGTTGTTGTTGTTGTTGTTGTTGTTGTTGTTGTGTTTTGTTGTTGTTGTTGTTGTTGTTGTTTTTTTGTTGTTTGTTGTTGTTGTTGTTGTTGTTGTTGTTGTTGTTGTTGT
>NC_090261.1:38634268-38671768 GCF_037325665.1 Littorina saxatilis
AGAGAGAGAGAGAGAGAAAATCACCTTCCTTGTGTCTACTTGGTAAATCTTCAATACTTAGTCTTTAACTACCATGAAGAAGAGAACCAAAAAATATGTTAATGTGAGCGGAAGCTATTTTCTTACCTTTAAATTAATGCTACTCTCTGACAGGTTTGCCTCGCTTTAAACTAGATCCGACTTACATTTTCGGTGCATGATACTCAACATAAAAACATGGAGAATGTGTCTGGCCACAAAATGTGCTTGGAAGCACACAATATTTTAATGTTTCAGTGTCTCAATGTAAGTTGTTAACTCAAAATTTGCTCCTCGGTTATTTTTTTGGTTAAATTGTGTAGCTTTTTGTTTTGTTTGTTTAAATGTAGAAACTCATAGGGACTTATATCCTCTTTAATAACTTTTGGACCAACACCGATGGTGACGTCCGAGCCAGCCAACCAACACTCAGCGGCTGATGTGATGTGTCCCGGCAAAATGAGGTCCTCGGACGCCCATCGCTTCCTCTTCAGCGCTCCGCCAGACCTCTCCCTAGTGTAAGCGACCTCTGTGCAACTTTCCCCCGCTTCCTTAATTCCACTTGGCAAATCTCCGTCACCATCCTTCGTCCCTAGAGAGACGGGGAGACCTGAGACTTGTTCTGATCGAGGTTCTGTTGAAGAGTAGTGGTTGGTGTGATGTGGTGTGCGTGGGCGTGTGTGTGTTTGGAGATGTGATAGAATAGCGTAAACAATTAGGTTTGGTTTGTATTCTGATCTGGTGTGTTGGGGTACTGTGATTACTGTACGTTTGTGTGTGTGCACGATGCTACGAGTGATGTTATGCTCAGATGGATTTTAGAGTTCTGTTTTCCTTTCTTTTTTCTTTCTTTCTTTCTTTCTTTCTTTCTTTCTTTCTTCCTTCCTTCCTTCCTTCTTCCTTCCTTTCTTCTTTCTTTATTCCTTACCTTCCTTCTTGTCTTCCCTTCCTCCCTCCATCCTCCATCTTAACCACATATACATAGAGCCATGATCACCACACTGGACGGACGTGGTATCATACTTTGGTCGTCCAAGGTGTGAAGAAGACCAAAACTAATCCTTCAACAAACTTTCCACACACCACCGCCTCCCAAGAGGGCCGAGAAGACGAAGGAGAAGAAAATGGAAGACTATACTTGGACCAAGGAGTCGCCGAGGCTAAGAGATGAAGGAGGAGGAGGAGGAGGAGGAGGAGGAAGGAAGAGGAGGAGAGATGGGTTGATGAAGGTTGGGGAGAGGAGGAGGAGGGGGAGGAGGAGGAGGAGGAGGAGGGGGAAGAGGAGAAGAAGGAAAGGGTCGAATAGGAGGAGGGAGAGGAGTAGAGGGAGGAATAGGAGGAGGGAGAGGAGGAGCAGGAGGAGGGAGAGGTTGATGAAGGTTGGGGAGAGGGGTAAGTTTTTAAGAGTTGATCCTAAGACTGTACTACTTCTTTTCAGTTTCTTGTTGAAGTCCAGAGAAGATGGGGGGCAAGGGAGGGGAGTTGGAGAGGGGAGGGGTACGTTTGCGGAGGGGGGGTCAGGGGAGACTGGTGGCCAAACTTGACAAACATGGCGGAGGTCTGCTGGTTAATGATGGGCACGGAACCGGTGTCAGACGGTAGAGGACCCTCGTCCAAATTGACGACCCCGGGGCCCTTGTGTATACTCACTACCCTCTTTACCCGCAGGCGTCGTTTGCAGGGTTTAGAAGGGTTTTTTTTTTAAAGGGGGAGGGGGTGGGAGGTTGTTGTCGTCGCCTCTTTTGAAACCTGTGTTATAGGACTTAATTTTTTTTTGCCTTTAGTGTCTAGACCCTTTACTGTGGTTAATTATTAAAACTTTCTTTTCTTCTGTTTTTCGTTTTTGCTTATGTTTTTGTTATTTGTTTATGTGTGTGTGTGGTTTTTTTTCTGTCGTTTTTTTCTTGCTTGTTTTTTTTTCACTTTCACCCGATTGAGGTCATTATTGTTTTCCCCAGCTCTACCCCGCCTCGCCTCACCACCCCCCTCCCCCCCCCCCCCACCACCCCCACTCCTCTCCCTCTCTAATTTTTCTTTCATTCTCGCTGCCAATCTATCTATCTTACTTTACTTTCACCATACATGCGTGCATAGCAGTTATACACACATTCACATACACGGAACGCCATAGTGAGTCTCGTTCACTGGACTAAATGTTTCAGTTTCCTTTTAAACGTTACATATACTCTAGATTAATCCGCAGAAAGATCTTCTTTTTTTTTTAAACAAACTAACAGAAAAATATAAAGATAAGACATGTTTTCTTGTTCTTTATTTTTGACCGGAGTTGTGTCATTAGATCCTGCTGGCAAGCCGATACTGTATTCTGTGTCCTGGCAATCTCAGACAATCCGACGTTCGGCAACTGACTCGCCATCAAAATCCTATTACCTCCCTTCTGCCTGTAAATCGCTTATTTTGTTCGTTTCAGGGTGATGGCTACTTGTTCGGTAAATGAGGCATTTTGTGGACAGTCGGTGTATTCATGCGCGTTGACACTTAATCTGGACCGTGTTTGATCTTGGTCATTAGGGCTAACGGGCCTAAATGTAATTCTGGTGTAAACAGACCTCGTTCAGTTTTGCTTTGTTTGTATTTTTCTCGTATGCTTTTTTTTTTTTTTTTTTTTTTTGTGGTCCCGAACAACGGTTTGCCTTCTTACTCTTCCGGGGGCAGTTTTCATTTCAATTATCCATTACAACTTCCAATTGCCTGGACGGGTAAATGCTAAAAACATGTTGGTCTCAACAAAATAATTGGGTTTAAACACGGACAATTCAGAGAAAGAGAGTGGGAGAGAGAGTGACAGACGGACAAGACAGATAGACCGACAGGGGATGGGTTGGAAAGAAGGCATATAGGTTTGACATATTCTTTATGGCAGAGATATGTGTTGTGTTTGTGGGTTTACGTACAGAGAGGCGGAGACATAGTGTTGGTTCGGCCATGCTTTATTATCAAGAACCACAATTCTTCCCATATTCATACGGAGTGCTGTCCCTTGGACCTTTAGCTAATAGACTCACTCTAATGGAGCTATCTCTAAATGGAACATGATATGCTTGCCTAGCAATATACATGACATCCTCTCTTTTACAAATAAGAAAATACTTCTAGTCATTTTCTTCAACTTGAATGTACATCTAGATTTTGAATCTTTATCTTTTACTAAATTATGTGGGCCTTCATTTATTTTCTTTTAATTAACACTTAGAACAGAAACAAAACTTTTAAACTTACTCCTGTGAAACTTCACTTATAAAAAATGTTCTTATTCACACATTGAACTTTCATACTGACAATTTCAGCATTCATACTGACAATGGATTTGTTACACATTCACACTCTGGTTACTATTCTATAATGTTTACCTACATCACCTAAAGATGGACAATGTTTTGCACTCCAATAAACATAATAAAATCTTCAAGACATTATCATTGTGTCTGCATGTTTATATGATGTGAATGTTGTTTTGACATGTGTTACAAACATCTTGTACATAGTCATTGTTTCAAACATTGCGTGAATGAATCTTCTGTTCATTTAGTGTCTCTGAGCAATTGAAAATAAAATCTGTCTTCAAACATTCTTTATCTCCAGCATACATTCTTATTCATATTCTGAATCTTTCTTAATCAATACTGTAAATCATAATCAATAAAAAATACAACTGAACTATTCATAACTTTCTGAAATAAAAATAGTACCTCTGGTTATCATTCTCTGCTGTCTGGCATACTTTCATCATCATTACTGTCAGCTGTACCTACTCAGTTCATGTGTACTCATCACTGTATTTCTTGGGTTGTTTGACAACTCTTCCGGATCTGGTTGTTACTGCGCTGTCTTTGTTTTCAACCATGTTCTTGTCATCAGTTTGTACTGGAATCTGTTCAGTTCCTATTTTCTTTTCTTTTTCTTTCTGATTTGAGTCTTTCACATTCTGATCAGTAGTTGGCATGGTAACTGTTCTGTTGGAATCACTGTCTCTGGATGCTACCTTTGTTGGTCTGAGCATTTTGCGGTTTCTTCTGTACTCTACATTCTGTTCATCTCTGACTACATAGGATCTTGGTGTAGAATGAGGAGTAACTACTTCTGCTTTCTTCCATCTGTTACCAAACTGCATCATGACTGGATCTCCTGCTCTGAGTTTTGTCAAATTTCCACTGGCTTTTCTGTCAAAGTACTCTTTCTGCTTCTTCTGACGAGCAATCAAATCTTTGTGATTCTTCTTGTTCTGCTGTTTTCCTGGTTTCAACAGTTCTGCTCTTGTTGGGAGTGTTGTTTTCAGTTTTCTGCCTAGAAACAATTCTGCAGGTGATTTTCCTGTGTCTAATGGTGTGTTTCTGTAGTCTAGGAGTGATCTGTAAGGATCTTTGGATTTTTTCATCAGATTCTTCACTGTTTGGACCATTCTTTCTGCTTGACCGTTACCTTGAGGGTGGTAAGGGCTTGTGGTGGTATGTTTGATTTCATACTCTTTCATGAACTCTGCGAATTCAGCACTTGCAAACTGTGGTCCGTTGTCTGTGATCAACTCATCTACTATTCCAAATCTTGCAAACTGACTTTTCATGTGGCCAACGACTGTTTTGGTGTTGAGACTGTTCAGTGTAATGACTTCTGGCCATTTGGAGTAGTAATCTACTATTATCAAATAGTGTGTCTTGTTCAGCTCGAACAAATCTGCTGCGATCTTTGCCCATGGTCTATCTGGAATGTCCATTGGTATCATTGGTTCTTTGGGGTTAGCTCTGGAGTTTTCTGCGCAAACTCTACATGCTGTGACCATGTCTTCAATCTGTGACGACATACCTATCCAGAATACCAATTCTCTGGCCATGCTCTTGCATTTCACTATGCCTAAATGTGATGAATGAATTCTTTGCAGCTGATCTACTTGAAGCTTCTTGGGAATGACTAATCTGAGCCCTCTGAAAATCAGACCGTCTGTGTATGTAAGCTCATCTCGGAATGACCAATAAGCTCTAACTGATTCTGGGACATCTCTTCTGTTCTCTGGGAAACCCTTCAAGATGACTTTTTTGAGTTCTGTCAGTTCTACGTCATTTGCTGTTTCTCTCTGAAATTCTGCATATTTCTCATCTGAGATGGGCAAGTGTGACCTTGGGTTGATAGCATTGATTTCTTTCTCTGGAATCAACTGTTCTTTTGTTTCTGGGAGGTACGATCTGCTGAGCGTATCTGCGACGTACATTTCTTTCCCGGGTTTGTACTTCACCTTGAGGTCATACTTCTGTAGCTGCAACATGAATCTCTGCAGACGAACAGGTGCTTTGTGTAGTGGTTTTGTAAAGATGGACTGCAATGGTTTGTGATCAGTCTCTACTTCTACCGTTCTACCATACACATATGTGTGAAATTTCTCACATCCGTACACTACTGCAAGTGTTTCCTTCTCTATCTGCGCATAGTTCTGTTGTGTCTTTGTCAGTGCCCTTGACCCGTACGCGATCGGCTGACCTTCCTGCATGAGGCAACAACCTAATCCTGTGGATGACGCATCAACTGATAGTGTCAGAGGTTTTGCTGGGTCATAGTACCTCAGTACTGGTGCTTCCGTCACTAGCTTCTTCAGCTTCTTGAAACTCTCTTCCTCTGTCTTTGTCCACTTCCACACTGCATCTTTCTCTGTCAGTTTTCTGAGTGGTTTGCTCACATCTGCCAAGTTGGGTAAGAACTTTCCTAAGTACTGAATGAACCCTAGGAACGTCATCAGTTCTTTCTTGTTTTGAGGACTGCTCATCTTCTGAACTGCTCTTATCTTCTCTGGATCTGCTTTCAGACCTTCACCTGACAGTATGTGCCCTACATACGAGATTTCTGACTTGTGAAACTCGCACTTTGAGTCGTTGAACGTGAGACCGTACGACTTTGCTTTCTCCATGACTTTCTTCAGTCGTTTGTCATGCTCTTTCGTGTTGGATCCCGACACGACAACATCATCCATGACAGCTTCTGCGCCTTCTATGTCTTCTACCATCTGAGACATGACTCTCTGAAATATTTCACTAGCTGAAACTATTCCAAAAGGTAACCTGAGAAATCTATATCTCCCCCATGGTGTGTTGAATGTACACAGCTTGGAACTCTCTTCGTCCAACTTGAGCTGCCAATAACCAGATGTTGCATCTAGTTTAGAGAAAACTTTTGCTCCTGGCATGTTCTGAACAACTTCTTCTATCGTCTTCATTGGATAGTGTTCTCTCTTGATAGCTTTGTTCAGATCTCGTGGATCAATGCAGATTCTTGTTTTCTTTGACGTTTCTACCACTACCATACTGTTCACCCAGTCAGTAGGTTCTTCTTGTCTTGTGATAACACCTTCTTTTTCCATACGTTTCAGTTCACTTTTAACTTTCTTGTGTAGCGCAACTGGTATCTTTCTGGGTGCGTGTACTACTGGCTGTACATCTGGGTCAACTTTGAGATGAACCTCTCCTGGGAGACAACCTAAACCTTCAAAAGAATCTGGGTATTCTCCTTTAACATCTAGCTGAGGGTGATCTCCTTTAACCTCTTGCGTCATGCTTGACTGCACTGTGTCTACTCTCTGGATCAGTCCTAATCTCTGACAAGCTTCCAGACCAAGTATCGCTGTACTATCCATCTCTGTGACATAGAATTTCACTTCATGCTCTTCTTTCTTGAACTTGCATGTCAGTTTCGTCGAACCTAGTGTCTTGATGTTATGGCCTGAATATGACGTAAGTTTGACCTTTGACTTCTCCAGTTTCTTTCCTTTGAAAGATTTGAACGTTTTCTCAGAAATGACATTGCATTTTGCTCCAGTATCTAACTGAAAATTGACTGTTTTCTCTTCTACTTCCAGTTTCTGAAACCATCCGGAATCCACTGTATTCATTTCTGCAGTGCCGATTGTACCTAACGAGTACGCTTGCACTTCATCCTCTGTGTCGCTACTGTCACTATCGTCTAGTGTGTGTACTTTGTTTCTCCTCTTTGAGCTGTGTGTTTGCTCTGTTCTGGCCCTACACATACTCGCAAAGTGGTTTGATTTTTTGCATTTTCTGCATTCTTTTCCTATCGCAGGACATTGCGCATCTTGTGTGTGCTTCATGCCACACCTACCGCATTTCTTCTGTGCCGTAGCTCTGTGTTCGCTAGGTGCATGTGTACCTTTGTTCTTGTCGCAGCTGCGTGACGTCTTTTGTGCATTCGTTCTCTCTTTATGCCTAACTGCATGAACGGCTGCTTCAGCTGACAAATTCATTTCTTTCAGCTGTTTCACTGACATTTCATCCACTCTGGCTATCTCAATAGCTTTCTCTAGAGTCAGATCTTTCCCAATATCAATGAGTTTCTCACGCACTTTGTCTGCTTTTGTTCCGAACACTATTCTGTCTCTCACTACCTCATCTTCTTTGTCTCCGTACTCGCACTCTTTCACAAGCAGCTTCAGTTCTGTTACAAACTGTTCACACGTTTCATCTGGTGCCTGTACCTTGCTGTGAAATTTGTACCTTGCAAAGATTGGGTTTGATTTGGGCTGAACGTAGGCTTTGAAACCATCGTAGTAGTTCTGCAACTTTTTCTGCTGCTCATCACTCAATGTCCAGGTTGAGAAGATTTTCCTACCCTTCTCTCCAACCCATAACATTAGATAGGAACATTTTTCTTCTTCTGACTTGGCTTTCAGTGGTCCCTTGAACATGAAAGACACGTGATCTTTGAAAGAATTCCATTCCCCCACTAGATCTCTTGCTTCCCAATTGAATCTTGGACAGCTACCAGTTCCCTCCATAGTCTAATATTATGCTTGAGTGACTTATCTTTCAGTCCAAACGTTCTTGACAAGCTCCACTTCTGGTCACCATGTTGTGTTTGTGGGTTTACGTACAGAGAGGCGGAGACATAGTGTTGGTTCGGCCATGCTTTAATATCAAGAACCACAACTCTTCTCTCATTCATACGGAGTGCTGTCCCTTGGACCTTTAGCTAATAAACTCACTCTAATGGAGCTATCTCTAAATGGAACATGATATGCTTGCCTAGCAATATACATGACAATATGATTTTGTTCATAAAAGAGTGATAATCTCACTCAAAGTTTTGATATTGCGTGCATTTGCTGGATGTGTGTCAGTCATGCAGCGTTTATGGAGTTGTGTATATTTTTTAACACGAAGAAATGTGAGAAAAGACAGGGGTTTTGGCCGCGAAGGAAGAAAGAACAAAATGTAAAATGCAATGACAAATATTTTACAACTTTTAATGTCAGTTTATTTGCGCTGAAATAGACTACAGAACAAATCAACATATTTGCAAAAAAGAGTCAAAAACACAAAGCAGTAGTAACTTTCTCTCCCTAAAAAAAATCAACCCAGAATCAACGTGAAGATTTAAATCTTTACATTTTTTCGCAGCGAATTGCAACTCATTTGTCGGCCTTGTGGAGAGCAACTCTTCAGCCTCAGGAGTTAGATTTGGCCGGGAACCAATCAAATGAAAGCTGGGCCTTCACCGCTTTCCTGTCCACTCGCGAGGCTCGCCGAGACTGGCCAAGAAGGGAGAGTAGTAATAATTTCTTGATGGAAATCAAGGACAGACTGTCACTTGAGTGAGACTTCTCGGTTTGATTTCCTGTAATAGCTAGATATGGAAAGGGTAAGGTTGTTTGGTGCGGAAAAGAGAGAGAGAGAGGGGCAGGGGTTGGGGGTAAGAGGGGGAAGGGGTATTTAGGAAGGAAGGGTGTTGAGAACGAAAAACATAGGGGGCTAAGGTAAAACTCTATAGTAAGAATAAAGTCTTGTTTACATGGCCAATGTACGACCAACCTTCAACCAACTTTCTAGCCATTTTTGTTGGAACTATAAAGTCGCTTGAAAATCGCTGCCGATATTAACAGCGCAACGGTCATAGTAATTCTTCATTTTGAATAACTATTTGTCGCACACAGGACTGAGAAGCATGATAAAGCTAGACAAGGGTGAGCGTGCATTCAGACAGCTAAATATAGCCTCCTTGTACACATGGAGCACGTGGGGGTAAACTACTTTAGAATCTGGCGAGAGTTAGTAGTGCTCATTTTTGAGCCGCTGCTAAATTCGGACTAAATCGGGACTAAATCAGGACTACATCCGGACTAAATCGGGACTAAATCGGGACTGAATCCGGACTAAATCCGGACTGAATCCGGACTAAATCCGGACTAAATCGTCGGCACTGTTCGCATGGCAGACCTTTTGCCGACTTGGTCTCAGCAACTTCTGAGCGACTGCAAACCACCTGAATTGGTGGAACGTTGATTGTAAGTCTGCCAAGTAAACAGCACTTGAACAGAGCGACGAGTTGTCTCCTTGCATGCTGGTCTGCATGACAGTCTGCGTGTCTGCTTGCTAGCTGTATTCGTACCTGCATGTCCGTCCGTGTGCCAACCTGCCTGTTAGCATACCTAACTTACCTGTCTGTCTACCAATCTGTTTTCGTTCATACCTGCTTGCAAGATTTTCTGTCCTTAAGTCTGTCTGCCTGCCAACCTGTCTGTTTGTCTGTACTAAAACAACCTTGAAGTAACCTTGAATGACCCTAATCACAAAAACCTTGAATGACCCTTTACTCAAATAACCTTGATTGACCCCTGTATAGTTTCCTCTTTGACTTTCCCAATACGCACAGCCATCACGCTCAGTTCAGCAAAAAAGAATCGACAATCACCGTGAAGTAGCCAGACGATGTCGGAAAGAAATAAAATAAATCAGACAAAATTGAGAGTTAGTGGCGCGTGTCCTAGTGGTCGAGAGGAGTTCACCCAAGCTTGAAAGATGTGATAAATGTACAGCAGCGTGTTGGACCCTTGACAGACTGAGGAGATTCTTCAGTCTTTCGTCCGTTCGTGTGGTTGTCGTGCTCTCTGGTCGGCTATTCGAGTGACTGAATGTCTGTGTTTGTGTTTGAGTTTGGGTTTTTCTGTGTTTCTGTCTATCTGTTTATTTGTTCGCGTAGGAATATATTTATGTTTATTCATTACAGGATTCGACTTACTGCGTCTGAATATGTTCTTTATATCTGTTTGTCTCTTTCTCTGTCTGTATGTCTGTCTGTCTGCCTCTCTCTCTCTCACTCACTCTCTCTCTCTCTCTCTCTCTCTCTCTCTCTCTCTCTCTCTCTCTCTCTCTCTGTGTCTCTCATTCTCACTCTCACTCTCTCTCTCTTTCTCTCTCTCAGTGCTCTCTCTCTCTTTCTCTCTCTCTCTCTCTTGCTCTCTCTCTCTCTCTCTCTCTCTCTCTCTTGCTCTTTCTCTCAGTCTCAGTCTCTCTCTCTCTCTCTTTTGCTCTCTCTCTCTCTCTTGCTCTCTCTCTCAGTCTCAGTCTCTCTCTCTCTCTTGCTCTCTCTCTCAGTCTCAGTCTCTCTCTCTCTCTCTTTCTTTCTCTCTCTCTCAGTCTCAGTCTCTCTCTTTCTCTCTCTCTCTCTTTCTCTCTCTCTCTCTCTCTCTCTCTTAATTGCTCTCTCTCTCAGTCTCAGTCTCTCTCTCTCTCTCTCAGTCTCAGTCTCTCTCTCTCTCTCTTTCTTTCTCTCTCTCTCTCCCACACACACAAAATAGTATGCACAAACACCATCAGAAACCAACACCTCCAGACACCAACACCTTCAGATACAAACACACACACACACACACACACACACACACACACACACACACACACACACACACACACACAACCACTGGTCAATATATGTTTCTGACCCAGCGTCTCGTTGAGTCCGTAAAGATCGATTGATTAAACGTTTGCTGTGGGCTCTCTCTCTATAGTGTGATTTCTCTCCGATCATTTGCTGTGTGGAGCCGTGTCACACATGAGCTGTCTTCGATTTTACCTGAGCTGCCTTCGATGTAACCGAGAAAGCAGATATATTTTATTTTGTGGTTGCATATTTATTGTTATTTCTGTAACATCTGAGCTGGCTGCAATTTAGGATCAAAGACATTTTGTATATATGTGGCGCCTACATTGCTGTGTCAGTAAAGGCGAAGTTTATTTTGCGGGAGTCCTCATCTTGGGTTTTTTCCAGGGGGAAAGGGGGAGGAAGGGGGGAGGGGGGAGGAAGGGGGAAGGGATGGGGGAGGGGGGAGGAAGGGGGAAGGGGGGAGGAAGGGGGAAGGGAGGGGGAGGGGGGAGGAAGGGGAGGGGGAGGAAGGGGGAGGGGGAGGAAGGGGGAAGGGGGGGTCTTTGGAATTATGCTGGTAATTGGAGGAGGAGGAATATTTTGTTTGCTCAATCCGTTGATTGATGCAACGACCGTGAGCTATTATACAGTCGGAGCCGGAATAGGATCGTCAGTCTACATCTTACTTAAACATGTTCCGACACTTTATCATAACCGTACTGTCCAACGCATTTCTGCAGACCACTGGCACTGCTGAACAATGGCCGTTTAATTCTCCATTCAGACAAATCAGTTGCCCAACGATGGAAAGCGAAGACATTAACACAACGGCTATAGTACCCGACTTGACAACGTTTGATCACACTGGTCAAAACAGGAATAACATGATCAAACTTTTAATAATTAACAGCTATGAATTCAAGAACACGGCAAATATTGGACACACACGCGTATTCACAAAGGGATGATGATCAGCGGTCAAGCACGATGGCAAGCTATATTAAACAGAAATGTCAAAAAGTTCACTAGGCATTCAATCAGCGAACTCAAGTTGTCTCCTCCGATTGTAGTTCACCCTGAAACGATCGTCTAGAACTGCCCCACATCATCCTCACACCCCGATCCCACTCCACTCATATGCTTGAAACATAAAACTGCTTGAATACTTGACCTTACTACATAGGTTATCATCGTAGGCTTTCTCTTCCACCTACTCTGTATCGTAAAATTGAAAGAACGGTCGTATTTCGCTGATAGCAGTGCCGTCGAGAACCATTGAACCTCTCAGTCGCTTTCTTCCACTCGCTCTTCTTCGCAGTCTTGTACCCACCCTCAACAACAACAACAACAACAACAACAACAACAACAACGCACGACTGTCAAACTGTATACAATGTCACCTCCGCCAACCATGAATGGCGCAGGCGAAGACAGATGGAAACGAGATTTGCAGTGTCTGACTGACCACGACGCTATCGGGGACCCTGTTGCGCTTCTATAATGATGCTTTATCCACTCTTGACACACTAACACGAACCGTCCGTGGCAGTACACTGTGTAAACAGAGCTGTCGTCTATTGACGGACCATGATCCGACTAAAAGACATATAAATCCGCGACTCCTCCACCCTCCCCTCCCCCAGACACCGCCCCTACCTTCTTCAGTCCAGTAGTTTGCCGACCCACAGATACAAAACTTCCGAGCAATGTCACAATATCATCTATTAGTATAGGCTTTGCGGTGCAGTAGCTTAGCAAATATGGGACGATGTGGGGTGTCTGTATGACTAAGTTTTTCCATTTGAAATCCAGTAACCTCACCGCTCACACTTTCTCGGTGAAGTGGTCTGAAGTTTCTCCTGGACAAGCATTCTCATTCGGTCACTGCGCACGCCCACAACTGTGCATCGTCTGTTCAGCCTCGATTATTGACATCTCACTTTATCCACGGATATATTCGAAAGAAGTGATGACTATGCAATGCTTTCAGAAAATCCATAGGACCACTCTCCTCTACCGTATTTTCACCCATACCCATACTCCGGATACCACGGCTACTCGTTTATCCAAACTTTGACATAAAACGACAAATTGCCATAGCCATTCAAGACAAAGGCATTGCTGCGCAACAGTTTAATAAAAACGCGAATACGGAAAGTGCAAAGATATAATGCACTTTGACTATTGACGAACTCTCTCACTTCCCCCTACCTCCGCTGGTCCGACTTTCACTAAAACATTGCCCAACCAAGTCAATCTCCAACTGACGATAACAGGGTGATGTTGTGTGCGGCAATGATTTAATAAACACGCCATTATGATTAGCCGATCAACTGCAGTGACTCAGTGACCACGGTGCCATCCACAAAGCTCTTAAGCCCCTCCACCCATCCCCCACCCCACCCCTCCCGACATTTAGTTTTACACAGCCTTGACACACAAACACAGATCTGACAATCTATTTAGTTGCAACATTTATTTTTAAAGATGTGAAAATCAACGCAGAGTTTGACTGACCATGATGCTTTCGAAGAAATTGTTGCACCCTCCCACCCCCTTTTCCCAACTACCTCACCCCCGGACCCCTCCCCTCCCCTCCCCTCCCCTCCCCTCCCCTCCCCTCCCCTCCCCTCCCCTCCCCTCCCCTCCCCTCCCTCAAGTCACCAGCAACAATGATATAAACCAGATACACAGAAACGACTGACTGACCACGATGCCATCGCGGAACCCCTTTCAACATACCGGCCTTTCTCCCAAGCCTTGACACACAAACCCAGATTTCTCAAATCATGTCAACCCACAACCAAGAATTGTATAAATACGTGCCGTATATAATTGACCATAATGCTGTGAAAGGAACCCGTAAACCCCCTCCTCGCCCCTGGACGGTCATGCAACCTCGACACACAAACCGACACAGAAATGTCAAATCAGTCGTGTCAACCCACGATATGTGCTGATGTATAACCATAGGTTGTGCAACACAACTGCCTCACATGCGCCTGACCACGATGCTATCGCCGAAACTGACTCCCCCCCCCCCCCCTTTACCCTTTACCCCTTACCCCTCCACTCCCAACTTCCACTCTCAAACCCGACTTGCACGTTTCAATCGATATCAATCCAAAATATAGTACTGATGCATAACTGTGGGGCAACAGTCTTACACATCATTACTGACCACGAAGCTATCGTCGATCCTCAACCCACTATATGTGATATACCCACCCCTCTCTCCTTCTACCCCAAATCCAGCTTGTGCCCACCCTCGAAACACGCAAACACACAACCGCCGAAGCAAACCAACATCAACCTCACTTCAAAACCTTCACCGCACCACACCTTAAAAAAAAAACTTTTAAAAAAAATACCACCACTACCACTAAACCATATAATCATAGGGCTTTATACTAGGGACGGTGCAAGTCCGCACACAGAGACCCGTAATGATAGACCCGTGTCAGTCTACACTCGGCTGCCCACAGTAAAAGTAATGTGCACCGCAACGTCCCCGGACGACCAACACAAAAAAATGAGGGAAGGAGGGGGAGGAAGAGGAGGAGGAGGGGGAGCTCGAGAACAGGTAGGACGACATTCAGGACGCCCCAATGACCCAGTTTGCTCAACGGTCCGTGTTTGCCCTGCACTCGGACCCTGGTCATGGCAGGGGCGTTGAGTAGCCAGGTATTGGCCGGGTAGTGCGGCGGGCCGGGTGTTGTGCCGAGATGACCGATATTTGACACACACTGTACATCGACCGGGCCCCCGGCCCCGACCATTGCAGCGACACTTTGTTGAAAGTTTTAGCAGCTTGCAGTGTGGTGGTCAGGTAAAACACTCCCATTACATCTGAGAAGGTGCGTGAAATCATACTGACAAACAATAAGTTGCACGGTCTGCTTATGTTTCAGTTTGAGTAATTCAGAAAAGCGATGATCGGGTTTTTTCTGTTTGCTGATTTACATTAAAGACAGTACAGTGGCTTAATCTTAAAAAAACTTGAGCAGACACGCAGACGCACAAAAAGAAAAAGGACATGCCAGAAAAGAATGTGTGGGTGAAGAAACTATCAATTATACATGAATAGGCTTTCATTTAAAACTTCGACGTTGTCCGATCGTGGATTGACCCCGGATTAAAGTATCATTGAAGCCCGACGGAGCGAAGCGACAACCGATCACGCAAACGAAGACGATACTAGCCGTAAAGACTGAGAGGCCAACTTGCTAAAAAAAAATATATTAAAAAAATACTCACACATTAAAAAAATAAAACCTTTACCTGGGCTGCGTAAAACGAATCATAACACAGGACGTGTCCAGTCACTGAGTTACCGAAATCAAATCAACCAAAATATTCTCATTTACGTAGAAACGTATATATATACTTGGAGAATGAACTAAAAGGGCACAGTATGAAGTTTACACTATGGTGCCGACATGCTCTCTCTCTCTCTCTCTCTCTCTCTCTCTCTCTCTCTCTCTCTCTCTCTCTCTCTCTCTCTCTCTCTCTCTCTCTCTCTCTCTCTCTCTCTCTCTCTCTCTCTTTGTCTATCTATGTCTATCTGTCTGCTTGTCCGCTGTCTGTCTGTCTTTCCACCTACCTACCTGCTTGCCTACCTGTCGCTTTGCTTGTCTGTCTGTCTGTCTCTCTCTCTCTCTCTCTCTCTCTCTTTCTCTCTCTCTCCCTCACATCCCCTCTCTCTCTCTCTCTCTCTCTCTCTCTCTCTCTCTCTCTCTCTCTCTCTCTCTCTCTCCTTTGTGTGTACATACTATACCTTGCTTTTTACCCTTAGTCTTAGATATTTTTGTTTACCTATGGCTTTCGTGTCGGTGTGTTTTTTGGTTTTTTTGCTCGTACTCATAAACTAGTTTGCTATGTTTTTGTTGTTATCAAGATTTGTTCATTCGTCCTTTTACCCCTTTTATGAATGATGCAGAAATTGTTGTTTTACCTTGTCTATAAGGCTTTTATTAGCTAATGACAATAAAGTGTCAAAGCGTCAAGCGTCTCTCTCTCTCTCTCTCTCTCTCTCTCTCTCTCTCTCTCTCTCTCTCACTCTCTCTCCCCCACTCCACTTCACCCCATAACGACTGCAGTCAGAGTACACAAAATCAAACGATCCTGTACACGGCAGACGATCAATGATGTCGGACGGTGCGCTGTTGAGTCTGGTCACTACACGGGTGGATGAAGACGAGGAGCCCCTAGCAACCGGGTAAACATATATCCACCCGACCAGTCCACTGCGTGGCCCGACCGGGTAGGTTCCGGGTACGAAAGTGCTTTCACCATTGTTGTCCGTGCATGCACCGATGTGATGGATTGTGTGTGTATAACCTCACTCGCTTCTGTATTGTCCTAATTTCTGTTACTACATTTTTGTCCGTTCCTTTTTTTTTTTTTGTCGTGAGGTTTTTGTGTGGACGATGGAAAGCAGTAAAGTTGGTTGTGTGCTTATGGACGAATGGACGGTTCAATTCATTATTTTACGTAAAGTCACGTATATACGTAGCTGTACACGAGAGGGGTAAACATTTTAAGACATTAAATGAAAACGGAGTTTGTACACTCATACAAACGCACATATATAAGCGCACGTACATGTACACAAGCAAGCATGCACACACACACACACACACACACACACACACACACACACACACACACACACACACACACACACACGCACTCGCGTGTGCGTACACTGAGTGTTCTTTCGAAACGAAAATACACAGATCGACAGACAGACAAGCGGACAGACAGACAGATAAACAGACAGACAGGTAGAAAAGGTGTTTGCCAGAGATAGAGTAGCAGCCGGTACAGACCGACCAGAAGACTCAGTTTGCAATACAAACATTAACATCGTCCAGACAAAAAGCGACTAAGAAACAAAAACCATCTATCAAAACCATTAAACGTCTATTAAAGCCATTTTCGCTTTTTAAACTAGACACTGTAGCCTACTCTAAGGCAAAAACTACACAGCTTGAATACAAAAACGCAAAAGACAGTACAGTAAAGCTTGAGAACGGAACAAAAATTGGTCAAAAAACGGCGTGGAATAAATGGAACAAGACGCGCTGGGCACTATTTAATCGATAGAGACTACGGGACCAAGCTTCCTGCGAGACACCGAACAAACGGAGCCGGACAAAAAGCATAATGGGAACTTTTTTCGCAGAAAGTCTCTGTCATCATTTTCGCATTGTGTTTCGGTGAAAAGATGTTTAGTAAGGTCAGGGATGTGTGACGTCATCTGAGGCTGTGTGCATTGGTCCTGCCGGAAATTAGTCTGACGTCTCAAGTTATTTTGATGTCGCAATCACGCACGACTCACTCCCGCTCACCAATTCTCCCACAGTCCCATTTCTCGATGAGTAACTAAACAGTAAGCTAACAGTTAAGTACACGTCAAAG
The DNA here is from genome assembly GCF_037325665.1 of Littorina saxatilis. Lineage (NCBI taxonomy): Eukaryota > Metazoa > Mollusca > Gastropoda > Littorinimorpha > Littorinidae > Littorina > Littorina saxatilis. The sequence goes on from NC_090261.1 coordinate 38,651,366, forward strand.
CATAGACCCCCAAAGCAACATCCACCTGACAACCAACAACATACAAAAAAAATGTAACACGGAAAAGCATGCAAAAAATTGTTAAAGTCCAAGAAAAAATGTTTGTAGTGGTTTCCATCAGGATACCATTTAGGCGTTGCCAATGACGACAGAAGAGAGGTGACAGCCTGGAGAGTCGGTGTTCTCCCTTGGCGGCACTGGTCGTTACGCTGCGGACAGTCTGACACTCCAAGGGACGCAATCACGTACATGCATGTGTTACCTCCCTTTGCTGCTTCGTTGCTTGTGAGCTCCTTATTGAGGGGGTACATGATGAAAATACATGTGATGATATGGGTTTTGTGGGCAGAGGGGTGGGGGAGGGGGGTAGAGGAGAGGGGCTAGGAGTGAGTAGTAAGTGAGAGGGTGCGTGCGTGCGCTTGTGTGTGTGTCGTGCGTGCGCTTGTGTGTTTGTGTGTATGTGTGTGTGTGTGCGTGCGTGTGTGTGTGTATGTGTGCGTGTGTGTGAGTGTGTGTGTGTGTGTGTATGTGTGTATGTGTGTGTGTGTGTATGTGTGTGTGTGTGAGTGTGTGTGTGTGTGTGAGTATGTGTGTGTGTGTGTGTGTGAGTGTGTGTGTGTGTGTGTATGTGTGTGTGTGTGTGTGTGTGTGTGTGTGTGTGTGTGTGTGAGTATGTGTGTATATGTATCTGAGCATGCACGTGACTGTCTGTATGTCTCTTGTATCTGTTTTGTTTTCGTTTTTTTCGCTATCCAAAATGCCCTGTGTCTTTTGAGACATATATATAATATACACTGTGTCAGATGAAAGAATCGATCGATGACCGACGCAATAATACCGCTCTGCTATAAGGAGCAAATTATATTTTTGCTCTTCATGAAATTCCATCCACTGCAGTTGCTAATGAAATGTGCAAGAGATATCCTCAATATCGTGTAATGCAAGATGTTTACGTGTATAGATATATTGTTTTTTTATAGGGAGATTAAAATCTTTGTGTCTTTTTTTTACGCTGAGCATTTTTAATTCATTGTAAGTTTAATAACAGTAAGGGGAGACGAGAGAGGGTATACAAGGAAATATATATTTCAGTACCACCTGACCACTGATGAGACACAATAGTGTCGAAACACGTGTCTGGTCTAGGTACAAATACAATGGTCCTCCTCAGGACTAGATTACCTTGCGATACGTCCCCCACAAAGGGACTTTGCTCTGTAAATCTCGGTCCCCCTTGAGGAGGGTCTGATGCTCCCAATAGGCTGTCTGTGAAGGGATACGTATTTCTCTCTCTATCTCTGCTAAGAGATTTTAACAAATCTCGGAAGAAAGTCTCTGCTGACTTTCAATTGTATCTTTCACAATTTCTGATGTTTTATATATATAGGTTACAATCCCAGTTGTACATTTATTTGACAACAGATTTACTTTTTCAATTTTTTTTAAGTACGCTCTATTTTGTCTGTCCTGACGTGATATTTGTATTTCAAATGGCACTTCATTTCTGCTTTACAACAAACATTCGCGTTTCTCCTTGACCTCAAGTTGTAGCGAACGCAAGAAACACACCATCTCCCAAACAAATGTCAAAGGTTAAACATTCGATGAATGTGCCACTGGCCAGGAAGATGCGGTTCATCTTATCTCTTTACGTCGCAACCACTGACCATTAGGTTCTAATGCCATCGCGGGTGTCTGGCAGGGTGGGTGTGGACGTGATTCGGGTGAACTCCCCGGTAAATAAAGTCAAAGGTGTGCTTCCTGTTTACGATGGTCAGAACCATGTTTCATTGAGGAGCCAAATATTTTTTTATATTTGTTTTGTATTTAGAATTGCAACAGTTGAAGACTTTTGCATACGTTAAAAGTGAAATGTTTGTTTGTTTGTTTGTTTGTTTGTTTGTTGTTGTTTTCTTGGTTTTTGTGTGTTGTTTGTTTTGCATGCGTGCTTGCTTGCTTGCTTTTTGTTTTTGTCTGACTTTTTTCTTTTTTTCTATCTTATTAATTTTATTTCTGTTCGTTCTTTTTTGGGGGGGAGGGGGAGGGGGGAGGTGGGACCGAGAAGGGAGGGAGGATATCTGGATTCCAAGGGATGTTTGGTTGTTAAAGATGTGTCTATACTGTTAAGTCAATTTGTCGTGTTGTGTGCTTAGAATTCTAATGCCCACTAAGAACAACATCAATCCCACCGCCCACCCATATTTATACCCGCCTTCAAAATATTGTTTAGAAAGAGTTGGGTGGGTTATTTTGTATTACTCTAGCTGTGATGATGGCAAATACACTTTTAAAATTGTGCAATGGCGAAAATACATATTTATGTCTGCACTGCTCGAACATACCGCAAACATCTCAAGAGTTTAAAGTAGACGAAAAAACTTCATCAATCCACTTTTATATCGGTGGCCATACTTGTGTTGTCTCAAAGCACTGACCGCTAGGTTATTGCCATCTGGCCTAACGGTGTGTGCAGATGATATGGACTGGCTCCAAGGGCTGAATGTGAGACGATACAGACGATTACTGCAGTCTCTGGTGCTATCTGTATGGGTGAGGTCACTGACTTCTCTAGCTGTATACATTTCGCCACAGGAAAAACTAAGTATAGGTGTGGGTGTATATTCGACGGTGATCAGTTCAGAAACTGTTGGATTTTTTTTGTAATCCGGCAAGAATTGTACTTTATTTGGGAGCAAGATCGCTGCTTGCGCTGCAGTTTATTGTCAACAATTCTTTTTCTTTTTCTTTATTTGGTGTTTAACGTTGTTTTCAACCACGAAGGTTATATCGCGACGGATTGTCAACAATAGCACAGCAGAAAATAAGAACAAGAAAACCAGACTGAAGGTGCGCTGTTGGTTTTGCTTTCGCTGTTGGTGTTGCTTGCGCTGTTGTACATTGTCAACAATAGCGCACCAGAAAGCAAGCACACACAAACTTTTTTTTAATTTTTGGCAGGACTGCAAGAATTGTAAATAAAATGGGTGCAAGATCGCTGCTTGCGCTGTAATTCATTATCAACAATAATAGACTCAAAGACTCAAAGACACAAAGATTTTAATCTCCTTATAAAAAAACCAAGGAAAATTACCTCGCAGTGTCAGGCGGTTTAAAACATAAATAACATCTCAATCACTAACAGTTTAAAATTCCACTAAAAAGATCCATAACATTCTTTGCAATCACTCATGGATACAGACACCCACATTTACACACGCACAAGCACGCAGGCTCGTCCACACACACACACACACACACACACACACACACACACACACACACACACACACACACACTATCTTCCTTGTATACCCTCTCTCGTCTCCCCTTTCCGTTATTAAACTTACAATGAATTAAAAATGCTCAGCGTAAACTGTGTTGTACACCTAAAGTTAGAATATCTTAAAAGTTCAATAGCACAGTAGAAAACAAGAACAAGAAAACAAGACTGAAGGTGTTGAGCCGGATTACTGCTCCTGCAAACATAAAAGAAACAATAACTACCAAAACAATTTATTGTCCATTAAAATGAATACATTAAAATGGAAAATTGTCTTATGGTCTGACTAGGCCTAAGGATCAGCAGATGTGTGCATTCATTTTAAATGTGTATCTTTGCCGCGTAAAGTTAGCGAACAAAAAGAGGAAAATATCCCTTTAAACATGTGTCCTTTGCGACCAGCAGACAGTAAGCTCAGATCATAGTGTTACAGCGATGTGTGTGTAGGTGCCGGAAAAAGAGACAGATGGCACCTTACTAAGGACGGGCAGATTTGTGTAATGAGTGACGCTGATTCCATTTCAGAGGCGGCAAGAACTCAAGGGTGGGAGTGCCTATTACTCTCAGTCCAGCAGCCCTTCAAGTATGTCTGGCATGGAGAGAGAGTGAGAGAGAGAGAGTTGGTTCCAGACTGGGGCTATAGTACCCAAAGTGGCCTGGGTACTGTACTGTACATCTGTTGCCTGGCTGGACTAACAGGATATATGGTGGTGATGTGATGTGATGTGATGTGGTGTGGTGTGGTGTGGTGTGATGTGATGTGATGTGGTGTGATGTGATGTGGTGTGGTGCGGTGTGGTGTGGTGTGATGTGGTGTGATGTGGTGTGGTGTGGTGTGATGTGGTGAGGTATGGTGAGGTGTGGTGTGGTGTGGTGTGGTGTGATGTGATGTGATGTGATGTGATGTGATGTGGTGTGGTGTGGTGTGGTGTGGTGTGGTGTGGTGTGGTGTGGTGTGGTGTGGTGTGGTGTGGTGTGGTGTGATGTGGTGAGGTATGGTGTGGTGTGGTGTGGTGTGGTGTGGTGTGATGTGATGTGATGTGATGTGATTGTGATGGTGATGTGATGTGATGCGGTGTGGTGTGGTGTGGTGTGGACCTTTCCTTTCATTATTTCCTAAACTACCATTTTGTCCTTCTCCTTTTACGCCCCCTCCCCACCCTTTACAGCTGTATCAGACTGTCTTATGGCGTAATCTCTGTTATGTCTTTAAAAGCAGATAAAGGCCTCCTCCTCCCCCCCCCCCACACACACACCCCAACGAACCATCATTTATGTCCCATTGAACCATATCTACCATTGAGACCATATTCTATCGCGTACCTTTTTCTCAGCTAAAGGGGAAAATGCCCCTTTCCGATTTTAATGTCTCCATTTTCTGCTAATCATTCGTAGGAAATGTGTCGTTGAACTGACGCAGAAAAAGCTACCTCTCCCCAAATTGTGTTGGTCTCATCCAACTCTCTTTACTTTATTCAGATCATCTTCTATTGCGTCATTTCTTTTAAGCTAAAGGAGAAATACTCCTTTCCGTAACTAATTTCATTATTTTCCGCAAATTTTTCAAGAAAATGTGCCTTTAAACCGACTTGGAAAAAGGTACCCCCACCCCCATTTGTTGGTCCAGTCAGTCCAACCTTCTTCACCATGGAGACCATAATCTATCGGGTCCTCTCCTCCGTACTTTATTGCAAGTAAAAATGCCCCTTTCCAATATAGGTTTTTTGGTTTTTCGCAATTCTTTGAATAAAACTGAAACTGAAAAAGGCACCCCCACCCCCATTCAGTTTCAATCCCACCCAATAATCTTCACCATAAAATCATATTGTATCGCATCCTTTCCTCGGTACTCTTTTGCACGCAAAAAATGTCCCTTTCCGATATACGGATTTTTCACGAGTTCTCGCAATTCTTTTAAAGAATAGGTGCCTTGAAACTGAAACTGAAAAAGGCACCCCCACCCCCATTCAGTTTCGCTCTCATCTAACCCTCTTCACTACTCAAAGCGTCTTCCACGCCTCCTCTCTCCAGTCTCTGTTAAAAGAGAAAAATGTCTCTTTCCGATATTAATTTTATCATTCCCTTCTAATCTTTCGAAGAAAAGTGTCTGGAAATCTTTATAGGATTGGTCAGCGTAATGGATACTTCTGGCTGTCTCATTCCTTGAACTTGATAGTAACCAGAGAAGTGCGTGCTACATTTTATTTCTGTATGGTTGGCCATGAGAGTTAAAAGTTACGTCGGCGGAGAATTCCATGAAACCGCAGCTGTCGGTGCTGTAAAAGGATAGGATATTTTTAAAAGATTTTTTTCTGTGTGAATCCTTTGGTAAATAAACGTAGACCCACCAAGGCTTGTACGGGGGATGTGAGCAGTCTTTCACTTGTACGGGGGATGTGAGCAGTCTTTCACTTGTACGGGGGATGTGAGCAGTCTTTCACTTGTACGGGGGATGTGAGCAGTCTCTCACTTGTACGGGGGATGTGAGCAGTCTTTCACTTGTACGGGGTATGTGAGCAGTCTTTCACTTGTACGGGGGATGTGAGCAGTCTCTCACTTGTACGGAGGATGTGAGCAGTCTCTCACTTGTACGGGGGATGTGAGCAGTCTTTCACTTGTACGGGGGATGTGAGCAGTCTTTCACTTGTACGGAGGATGTGAGCAGTCTCTCACTTGTACGGGGGATGTGAGCAGTCTTTCACTTGTACGGGGTATGTGAGCAGTCTAGTCTCACTTGTACGGGGGATGTGAGCAGTCTTTCACTTGTACGGGGGATGTGAGCAGTCTTTCACTTGTACGGGGGATGTGAGCAGTCTCTCACTTGTACGGGGGATGTGAGCAGTCTCTCACTTGTACGGGGTATGTGAGCAGTCTCTCACTTGTACGGGGGATGTGAGCAGTCTCTCACTTGTACGGGGTATGTGAGCAGTCTTTCATTTGTACGGAGGATGTGAGCAGTCTTTCACTTGTACGGGGGATGTGAGCAGTCTTTCACTTGTACGGGGGATGTGAGCAGTCTTTCACTTGTATGGGGGATGTGAGCAGTCTTTCACTTGTACGGGGGATGTGAGCAGTCTTTCACTTGTACGGGGGATGTGAGCAGTCTCTCACTTGTACGAGGGATGTGAGCAGTCTCTCACTTGTACGGAGGATGTGAGCAGTCTTTCACTTGTACGGGGGATGTGAGCAGTCTTTCACTTGTACGGGGGATGTGAGCAGTCTTTCACTTGTACGGGGGATGTGAGAAGTCTCTCACTTGTACGGGGGATGTGAGCAGTCTTTCACTTGTACGGGGGATGTGAGCAGTCTTTCACTTGTACGGGGGATGTGAGCAGTCTCTCACTTGTACGAGGGATGTGATCAGTCTCTCACTTGTACGGGGGATGTGAGCATTCTCTCACTTGTACGGGGGATGTGAGCAGTCTCTCACTTGTACGGAGGATGTGAGCATTCTTTCACTTGTACGGGGGATGTGAGCAGTCTCTCACTTGTACGGGGGATGTGAGCAGTCTTTCACTTGTACGGGGGATGTGAGCAGTCTCTCACTTGTACGGGGGATGTGAGCAGTCTTTCACTTGTACGGGGGATGTGAGCAGTCTTTCACTTGTACGGGGGATGTGAGCAGTCTTTCACTTGTACGGGGGATGTGAGCAGTCTTTCACTTGTACGGGGATGTGAGCAGTCTTTCACTTGTACGGAGGATGTGAGCAGTCTTTCACTTGTACGGGGGATGTGAGCAGTCTCTCACTTGTACGGGGGATGTGAGCAGTCTTTCACTTGTACGGAGGATGTGAGCAGTCTTTCACTTGTACGGGGGATGTGAGCAGTCTTTCACTTGTACGGAGGATGTGAGCAGTCTTTCACTTGTACGGGGGATGTGAGCAGTCTCTCACTTGTACGGGGGATGTGAGCAGTCTCTCACTTGTACGGAGGATGTGAGCAGTCTTTCACTTGGACATTTACCAACAATCAACAGCCTGCTTGTTTTTTGTGAAGAATGGGAACAATTGTTTGTATCTAAATTATTATTGTAATGAACACCTTTGTCAATCAGCAAAATTAATTTGGCCATTTATAGGCACACTCCTTTTCGCGAAAACACTTCAGTTTACCACCTCGGATCTGACCAGGCTTTTTCGTGAAATAACACCTCCCCTCCACTTGGTCACATACCAACAATGAACTGCCTGGGTGCTCTCTGTGCAACGTTGGAATTACTTCATGGATTAGTTTCTTAAACATGCGCTGGTTAAATTGACAAAACTAATCAATAAAAATTATCACCACTGTGCATAGTGAGCACCCAGGCTGTTCATTTTTGGTATGTGATCAAATGGATTGATGGTCCTACTCCACCTGAAAGCCTGGTCAGATCTGAGACAGTGAGCTGAAATCCCAATTGCCATATATATTGCTCATGGCATGATCTGAAAAAGTTGAATAAAGTCTTGTTTAAACCAATCGACATACACTTAAGGCGGGCTTGAATTCAAGTTATATATTTCGTTTTGATTGGTTTGAATATTAGGAATTTAGAATATTGTCCGTCAATTTACTTCGTTTGTATCTGGTCAGATCTGAGACAGTGAGCTGAACGGTTTTCACGAGAAGGATAGTGCCTTTAAAGTCGTCAGCTACTGTTTTCGTTCGATTTCGCAGGCACCGTTTACAATGCAACTCAGACAAGTTTATTACCAATGTAATGTGTTCCATAGGATGCAAGCTCTCTTTTTTGTCCGAGTTTACTGGGACAAGAAGAAAAAAAACCTATTGCAATATAAGGTCTCTGTATGAATAAGCTAAGACCCGGGAGGTTTAGAACAAAATTACAAATGGCTGATTAGTGTGGCATAAGGACATAACAACGAGTGTAAATTAGTGTACAATGCTACGTAAATAAAGGCTATGGAAAAGTTAAAAACAAAAATATTCCCATTATTACCATCGCCGTGCATGGATATAGTTTAAAACACGGTACGTACAAACCTGATGATAATGAGCTGTATATAAAAATGCCACAAAACGATGTACGTAACTATTCCACACTTCAACGTAAGTTGGGGACGGCGGTTTTAGTAATACAAAAGTCAACACAATACTCGGAGAGATCTTCGATTTTTTTCAATAACATGCACACTTCAGACTAATGCAATTGTTCGATTTCCTCTGTGTTTCCATTTGCGTCTCTGTACATGAGTCGAATCTACATACAATCATGCTTACCAATGTTATGTTTTCACTGGGATTGCTTGAAATAAGCACTATGCTTGAGTGAGAAATCCCAATTGCCATATAATTATATTGTTCATGTCATGATAAAAAGTTGAATAAAGTCTTGTTTAAACCAATCGACATACAATTAAGGCGGGCTTGAATTCAAGTTATATCTTTCGTTTTGATTGGTTTGAATATTATGAATTTAGAATACTGTCCGTCAATTTACTTTACTACATGTATATAGGCTTACGTTTGTCTTTAAGAGCACATTATAAGTTTAACTTGAAGTGCTCCTTTGTTGTACAATAAATCCCACGGCTTTGTACAAACATGAATGAGTATAGAACATTATTTAAACAAAGGGCTTTTAATTTGACAGGTCTTTCTCACTCACTCCCCCTCACTCTCTCTCTCTCTCTCTCTCTCTCTCTCTCTCTCTCTCTCTCTCTCTCTTTCTCTCTCTCCTCTCTCTTTCTCTCTCTCCTCTCTTTCTCTCTCTCTCTCTCTCTCTCTCTCTCTCTCTCTTTCTCTCTCTCTCCTCTCTCTCTCTCTCTCTCTTCTCTCTCTCTCTCTGTCTCTCTCTCTCTCTCTCTCTCTCACTCACTCTCCCCCCTCTCTCTCTCTTCTCTCTGTCTCTCTCTCTCTCTCTGTCTCTCTCTCTCTCTCTCTCTCTCTCTCTCTCTCTCTCTCTCTCTCTCTCTCTCTCTCTCTCTCTGATTGCGGCGGCCGTCGCTTGGTCTCATTCTGTGTTTACAAAGTGTAGGTATGTCAGTAGACCTATCTCCGTAGCTGTTTGCACTTAGCGTCTTGGTAAATGCGTCTGCGGCCAGCCTTTCCGCACAGTGTGTGTGTGTATGTGTGTGTGTGTGTGTGCGTGTGTGCCAGTTTGTGTGGGGTGTGTGTGTGTGATATGCGCGTGTGTGTGTGTGTGTGTGTGTGTGTGTGTCTGTCTGTCTGTCTGTCTGTCTGTCTGTCTGTGTTGTTATGTTCAACTCTCGAAAGATGAATAATACAAACTCTACAAGATGCATTTTATGTGCCTGTCAGCGTGGGATAGTTTCACACACTAACACCCTAGACAAGTGATCCGGTTTATGAGACGGACACAAACTATGGCTTTATAAGCTATAACCCCTAAACAGGACACATACGCAACTATACATAATTATACTACACCGCTGAGCAACAAACAATTAACAAAGACCGGGCCGCTATTCAGCCAAATTTACGTCCTGGTTCTTCGGCAAGTCAGTAACAGACATGGAACAGTTCGGAGTAGCCAGTGTAAAGTGAAAAGTTGGCTGGCTGGCCATACATAGTTCATTGTGTGAGTGTGATTGTGCGTGTGAGTGCCTGTGTGTGCGGCGCTAGCGCGGATTGAATAGGCGAGAATAATGTTCACTGTGCTTTGAAAGCTCTAGCCGTTTCCAGCAGACCAAGCACCCTTCCATGCAAGACTGGCTCAGTCGGTTCAGGCTTATCCCATATACCCGTCTAACACGCGGTTCTGCAAAACTGGGTATCTAGGCCGGGTGGGTGTACCGCCGCTGTACAATTAATGTGGCCGCCGTGACATTGCCAACCTGGCGAGACGTGAGATTATTTTTTAATGCGCTAAATAGTAAATAGCGGATCGAGTTATTGGTTATATTCTAACAAGTTTTTCTTAATAGTGCATTTATGTTTTACCTTATAAGGAAAATGTGGATGTTCGCGTCATGACTTGTTATATAATGATATAGTTCCGCTAACAAAGCAGCTGGCCCCGTGGCCCAACGGATAAGGCGTCTGACTTCGAATCAGAAGATTGCGAGTTCGAGTCTCGTCGGGGTCGATCGGCTGCAACATATTTTTTTGTGTACGTTTTTGTTGCGTTTGGCTGACTTCAAGTACTGTTGGAAGAATATTTCAACACGTTTGCGGTTTTGATTTTTACCACAGCTGTGAAAGGTATTCTGGATAACATTTGCTAATAACATTTTTTTTTCTTTCTTTTTATATTTAGTCAAGTTTTGACTAAATATTTTAACATCGAGGGGGAATCGAAACGAGGTCTTGGTGTATGTGCGTGTGTGCGTGTGTGCGTGTGTGTGTGTGTCTGTGTGTGTGTGTAGAGCGATTCAGACTAAACTACTGGACCGATCTTTATGAAATTTGACATGAGAGTTCCTGGGTATGAAATCCCCGAACGTTTTTTTCATTTTTTTGATAAATGTCTTTGATGACGTCATATCCGGCTTTTCGTGAAAGTTGAGGCGGCACTGTCACGCCCTCATTTTTCAACCAAATTGGTTGAAATTTTGGTCAAGTAATCTTCGACGAAGCCCGGACTTCGGTATTGCATTTCAGCTTGGTGGCTTAAAAATTAATTAATGACTTTGGTCATTAAAAATCTGAAAATTGTAAAAAAAAATAAAAATTTATAAAACGATCCAAATTTACGTTTATCTTATTTTCCATCATTTGCTGATTCCTAAAACATATAAATATGTTATATTCGGATTAAAAACAAGCTCTGAAAATTAAATATATAAAAATTATTATCAAATTTTTTTTTCGAAATCAATTTAAAAACACTTTCATCTTATTCCTTGTCGGTTCCTGATTCCAAAAATATATAGATATGATATGTTTGGATTAAAAACACGCTCAGAAAGTTAAAACGAAGAGAGGTACAGAAAAGCGTGCTATCCTTCTCAGGGCAACGAATACCCCGCTCCTCATGTCAATTCCACGGGCACTGCCTTTGCCACGGGCGGTGGAGTGACGATGCTACGAGTATACGGTCTTGCTGCGTTGCGTTGCGTTCAGTTTCATTCTGTGAGTTCGACAGCTACTTGACTAAATATTGTATTTTCGCCTTACGCGACTTGTTTCTTTCTTTCCTGAAAGTGTGCGGGGAGGAAAACAATTAAACAGCTGTTAAATAAAACTATGGGATCAGTTTTTTTTTTAATGTTGTTAGTCTTCTTTACCGAAGGCCCCGTGGCCCAACGGATAAGGCGTCTGACTTCGAATCAGAAGATTGCGAGTTCGAGTCTCGTCGGGGTCGAAGTAACATTTTTTTCTCTTATTTCTTGTTCTTGCTCTTGTGCTTTCCAAGTTTGTTTTCCTTTCCCCTTTCCGTTTTACATTGACTTGGAATCAAGGCGAGGGTGTGTTTGGGTGAATTTGTGTGTGTGTGTTTGGGTGAATTTGTGTGTGTGTGTGTGTGTGTGTGTTTGGATGAATTTGTGTGTGTGTGTGTGTGTGTGTGCGTGCGGACGAGCCTGCGTGCTTGTGCGTGTGTAAATGTGGGTGTCTGTATCCATGAGTGATTGCAACGAATGTTATGGATCTTTTTAGTGGAATTTTAAACTGTTAGTGACTGAGATGTTATTGATGTTTAAATCCGCCTGACACTGCCAGGCAATTTTCCTTGTTTTTATAAGGACATTAAAATCTTTGAGTCTTGAGTCTTGAGATCCATTCTGAGGAAACTTTCTTCCATGAAAAACTTATTCCACATGATATCCCAAGACCTTTTTTTTATCGATAAATATATTTGATTACGTCATATCCGGCTTTTAGTGAAAGTTGAGGCGGCACTGTCATCCCTCTTTTCTTTTTTTTTTTTATCAAATTGATTGAAAATTTTGTCAAGTAATCTTCGACGGAGCCCGGACTATGGGATTGCATTTCAGCTTGGTAGCTTAAACATTGATTAATTAGTTTGCATGGTTATTAAAAATCTGAAAACTTTAATTAAAATTAAAATGTTAGTAATCAATCAAAAACGATGTCATCTTATTCCTTATCATTTCATGATTCTAAAAACATAAATATGTTGTACTAATGATTTTGGTCATTCAAAATTTCAAATGTTTTATTAAAATCAAAATTGTAGAAATCAATTCAAAAATAATTTCATCTCATTCCTTATCATTTCCTTATTAAAAAAACATATAGTAAGGCTAAGTTTGGATCAAAAACAAGCTCAGAAAGTTAAAAAGAATTGAAAAAAGCGCTTTCCTGTGAAATATTTTACGTTACTGCGCTATACTGGCTTGTCACTTCAAGCGATCAGCGAGCCGTGGGTAATGCCGCAGCGCGTTCAGTTTCATTCTGTGAGTTCGACAAATTGACTAAATGTATTGATTTCGCTTCATGCGACTTGTTTTTATATTTAGTCAAGTTTTGACTAAATATTTTAACATCGAGGGGGAATCGAAACGAGGGTCGTGGTGTATGTGCGTATGTGTGTGCGTGCGTGCGTGTGTGTGTGTGTGTGTGTAGAGCGATTCAGACTAAACTACTGGACCGATCTTTATGAAATTTGACATGAGAGTTCCTGGGTATGAAATCCCCATACGTTTTTTTCATTTTTTTGATAAATGTCTTTGATGACGTCATATCCGGCTTTTCGTGAAAGTTGAGGCGGCACTGTCACGCCCTCATTTTTCAACCAAATTGGTTGAAATTTTGGTCAAGTACTCTTCAACGAAGCCCGGGGTTCGGTATTGCATTTCAGCTTGGTGGCTTAAAAATTAATTAATGACTTTGGTCATTAAAAATCTGAAAATTGTAAAACAAAATAAAAATTTATAAAACGATCCAAATGTACGTTTATTTTATTCTCCATCATTTGCTGATTCCAAAAACATATAAATATGTTATATTCGGATTAAAAACAAGCTCTGAAAATTAAATATATAAAAATTATTATCACATTTTTTTTTTCGAAATCAATTTAAAAACACTTTCATCTTATTCCTTGTCGGTTCCTGATTCCAAAAATATATAGATATGATATGTTTGGATTAAAAACACGCTCAGAAAGTTAAAACAAAGAGAGGTACAGAAAAGCGTGCTATCCTTCTCAGCGCAACGAATACCCCGCTCTTCTTGTCAATTCCACGTGCACTGCCTTTGCCACGGGCGGTGGAGTGACGATGCTATGAGTATACGGTCTTGCTGCGTTGCGTTGCGTTCAGTTTCATTCTGTGAGTTCGACAGCTACTTGACTAAATATTGTATTTTCGCCTTACGCGACTTGTTCTTTTATATTCTCATTCTTGTCAAGCTTTCCCCCAGACAGTGTCACTTTTTGTGTGTCTTTTTGTTGTTGTGTGGATGTACAGGTGATACAAGATGTAAACACGCCAATTTTTTTTTTATTTTTTTAAGGTTTTTTTTTTATTCAGTTGCATAAATACAAAGCCGTAATTGAAAGTTGTAATTAAGGGAGCACAACAAGATAAACTTATAAATGTGCTCTTAGAAACAAACGAGTAATGTGGCGGACAATATTGTAAATGCAATCAGTATTGTCACGGTGTGCACAAGTCATCTTATTGAGCGGGCACTGCCTGTGTATTTGTCAGCCTGTTTGTTTACCTGTTCGTTCATCCTGTCTAAAGGCTTCGCGGAGTCTTTTCACCAAAAACTCAGGGCTAAAGCTTCGTGTGAAGTCAACTTCGCGAAGGCAACTTTTCCCAATGAATATGAGGCTTGGTCGAAATCCCTTCCTTTGCATCGAGCTGTGTGTCTGATTATTGCCTTTATACCTGTTGGCTTAAACGTCTGCCTGTCTGTCTACATATCGTTGGTCAATTTAAATATTGATATTTTCCTGATTGTTTTAGGGCCCATTAATATTGACACTGACTCTCTCTCTCTCTCTCTCTCTCTCTCTCTCTCTCTCTCTCTCTCTCTCTCTTTCTCTCTCTCTGCCTCTCTCTCTCCCCCTGTCTCTCCCCCTGTCTCTCTCTCTATATATAAATATATATCTCAATATATCTCCCACACTCTCTGTCTAATTCTGTTTGTCTGTCTGTCTCTGTCTCTCTCTCTCTCTCTCTCTCTCTCAACCCCCCTCTCTCTCTCTATCTCTCTCTCTCTCTCTCTCTCTCTCTCTCTCTCTCTCTCTCTCTCTCTGTCCATCTCCCCCCCCCCCCACACACACACACACACACAAATCCCTACTCCCGACGCGCTGTCCCTCCTTTGTTGCGGGAGGTACTTGTTGGGTGAGTGATTGTCCAAGCTATGGACGCTGTGTCCACTTTCTCTTGTCCAGTCAGGGGCGGCTTTGTGGCCGAATGTTGTTGCTCCTTTGAAGTGCTGTCCGGATCAAGCGATGAAGTTTGTTGTGGTTGTCGGCTTTTGTCCTGACTGATAATGGAACGGTGTGTTTGTGTGGTCCACAGGGCGTTGTTATGGTCGTAAACAGATTGGCTAAATGGCCATTTTTTTCTCTCTCTTTTTTTTTTTTAAATCCTTTTTTTGTCTGAATGTGTACACGCTTTGGTTTAAACAAGTTGTGATTCAATTAAGAGCAGGAGCTACCTTCAAATACACCGTTTTTCTCTTCCAAGTCATTTGACCACAACATTCATAAAACAGAACTGTTTGTGTTAAAATTTGGTGTGCATTTGCTTCAATGTACGTAGAATGATAGTATATGGTCACTTTAACAAAAACGATTAAATGAAAAAGAAGCAAAGCGTTAAATAAAAACATGTAAATTCACGAATGACAAGATCATTTCAACACTATTTATCAGAATGATTTGAACTTTTGCAGAATTGTTTTAGACATTCTGATAGATGTCTTGTTCCAGACGATTTTCTCCAGGAAACAAACATTTAAAGAGATACAAATGTTGACTTTGTGGGTACAACATTTATGAAAACTGGAAAATGTGTATCGCTTTAACTGTTGTTCCTACAGAAAATACATCTACATAAAGACGGAGCAGAGAAACAAAGGCAAATGACCGATCTAAATGCATATGTACGACAAGTGCAATGGAGGAAATGAGAGTTGTGCGGAACCAATCTCCTTGCACCTGAGAGAAAAACGAGCATTGAACTGGACAAGCCGCGACTTTCATCTTTTTTATAAAATAAAGTGCTCTGCATTTGTTCAAGATATATTCGAAGAGCAGTCAAAAGACACTTTCCATGCTTCTGTGTGTGTGTGTGTGTGTGTGTGTGTGTGTGTGTGTGTGTGTGTGTGTGTGTTTGTTTGTTTGTTTGTGTGTGTGTGTGTTTGTGTGTTTGTGTGTGTGTGTCTGGGGAAAAGTCCTGAATGATTAGACCAAAGTAGGCGGCACAAGAAAGGGGAACATGAAAATGCCACTTGATCATCCTCCTCCTCCTCCTCCTCCTCCTCCTCCTCCTCCTCCTCCTCCTCCTCCTCCTCCTCCTCCTCTCCCACCGACATCATCACCACCAAGACTGAATAGCACTAAGATTTTCTTCCTCCTTAAATCTCAAATAGTACATATCGGACCTCATCAAAATCAGGACACAAGTGGCACCCACCCACCAACACACACACACACACACACACACAGACACACATACACACACATACACCACGACCCTCGTCTCGATTCCCCCTCTATGTTAAAACATTTAGTCAAAACTTGACTAAATGTAAAAAGAGAAACACACAACAACAAGAAGACGAAGCAGGAAAAGGGCTGGCTAGCTAAGGAACGTACATAATTCATGGTGACTAATTGCATTCCCCTGTGGCTCGGCCCGATGCTGTGAGGTCAGTCCACGTAAAGGGGGTACGGTTTGCACGTGCGGGAGTGAGTGAATAGATTGCGGAGGGTCTTTGTACTCACCGGGTCACGCCGGTGTTGGGACGGGGGCTGGGGGAGGGGGGGTGTAGGTCGGGGGGGGGGGGGGGTGAGTGGTGTTTCAAGGTAACGGGGCAATGACCTCTTTGGATGGACTAATGAGAGAAGAAGGAGGAAACATTAAACACCGGTATATATTTCCCCTGAAAGCGGCGTATGGCTGCCTAAATGGCGGTGTAAAAACAGTCTTACACGTAAACACCCACTTGTGCAAAAACAAGAGTGAACGTGGGAGTTTTATCCCATGAACGAAGAAGGAGAAGAAGAAGAAACACCGGTATGATGGTGATCATTATTCACACTGGGCACTGTGGAGAATTTAACACCGGTATGATGGTGATCATTATTCACACTGGGCACTGTGAAGAATTAAACACCGGTATGATGGTGATCATTATAAAACATTCAGACTTCAGACTTCAGACTTCAGACTTCTCTCTCTCTCTCTCTCTCTCTCTCTCTCTCTCTCTCTCTCTCTCTCTCTCTCTCTCTCTCTCTCTCTCTCTCTCTCTCTCTCTCTCTCTCTCGCTCTCTCTCTCTCTCTCTCTCTCGCTCTCTCTCTCTCTCTCTCTTGCTTTCTCTCTCTCTCCCTCTCTCTCTCTCTTTTTATGACTTAAGTATATGTTTTTAATTGAGATCATAAGATTAACGGCCATCTGCCTGTTTTCTATCGGCTTCACACTGTTAAAGAGGAAACATGTTTTTGTTTTGTCAGCTTTGGGTCAAACATGCAGTTCCTTTCCGCTTGTAAAACATGTTTGCTGACCGCAAAATCACTGCTATATTGGCGAATGTAAAAACGGTTAAATTCAGTACGTTGGAGCTCGTTAACTGTTGAATTTTTGTGTTTGTTTGTGTACAGTAAACCCGCGTTATTTTAAAGCCATATGTACTCGATGACTATACACGCTAATTGCTTTACCAACAGCTGGAGACATGCTAAATTAAGTTCCCTGCAAGATATTGTGGTCTAGGACCCCTTAAATGTTGAGATATTTGAATTTTTATTTTGATCTAGATCGTCCTATTTATAGATTTGCCAACAGAGGGAACGTTGACGCAAGGGAAATAACTCCGCGTCTTTGTTGACATCCTCACTTTTTCAGAGGCTAGAACAAGCTGTAATGCATGTATATGGTCCGCGCATGGCGACATATCGTCATTACATGGTCTTATGGTGCGTTTGACATCGATTATGGGCAAACTACACTTTGTAAACACGGGAGCGCGTACATATGCCTTTAAACAAACACTGAAGAAAGCAAGGTTTAATTGTTCTTTGTATCTGCATGTCTTTTTTTTTCTTAATTGTATGTGAAGGCGACTGGGCTAGGGGAGGTCGGGGGGGGGGGGGGGGGGGGGGGGGGGTGGGGGGGGGGGGGGGGGTAGTGACGATATGGGTTTAAAACATCTTCAGATTTCTTAATCTGAATGATCTAAACTAACCTGCAAAGTTATTCAATATTCATAGCCAAACATAAAACTTTTCAAATTGGATTAAGTAGTCGGCTTATATAATTATAACGAAACAGAATATGATTTTACGACTGGAAACACATTTGTTCTTCCGTTCAGTGATGGAAGTATTTTATAAGTGCTTTTTCCAATAAATCTGGTATCTGATAAAGTGATAAAGGACCGGTCGTAAAAATGGAATAAAGTAATTTAAACGGGAGTCTAAAACAGCTGCAACGGATTAGTTATCATATTCCTCTTGTCCGTAAATTTGGAGTTTGTACTAATGAAGTTTCCATTGGTATTCTATCATTTTTGCTTTTTAAAATTTTGTTTATATTCATGACAATGACTTTCTACTGTTCTTTTGTTTATATTTTGATACGGTTGTAGAATATAGATCTCTTGGCCGTGGTGTTTGTTAAAAACATCTGGCGTTTACCGTCATCTCATGTTGCAAAGTATCTTGTTTAAAAAATGATACACAACAACTTTAAACTATAAGCTTCTTGGTATTTTCTTAAGTATATGGCTTAACTCTTACCAGTTCGGGGGTTTTAGGGCATATTTTGTCTTGGTGCCTACTTGTCGAGTGGCTATCTGGGGTCATATTCTAAATGAAATATAGAAAGTTATATATCAAATGAAAGGAAAATGAATAAGCTTTTCATATTTGCAAAGAGAATTGTGCTATCTTCAAAGGTAAAAAATGTTATGGGGGTGACAACATGATTTTTGTTGAAATTTGTACGCCCATTTTTTGGAACACGTGACAAACACAAAGAAGACATTTTTTTTTGTGTTCAGTTTATTTTAGATATGCTGCTAACTAGTCTGTTTTGGCATTTATTTTACATAACATAGCAAAGTTTTATTGAGTTTTGCTGATAAACAAAAAAGTTATTGTCACCTGATTACCCCCACCCAAATTTCAAAGTTGGACGTTTCATGACATACGCATGCCTAAGGCACACAAAAAAAAGTCTGTTTACGGTATCCCGACCGACCCTATTTTTTCCCGCGACCCTGGACTTTTTTTTGGCATTTGGGAAAAAAAATTGGCAAAATAACTTAAAAAATATGGTTTTTTGAAAAAATAAAAAAAAAATAAAAAAAAGGTCTTTGTTTTTTGGCAAAATAACTTAAAAATATGTTTTTTGGGGGAAAAAAATTAAAAAAAAATTTAAAAAAAGTCCCGACCTACCGACCCTATTTTATTGGCCTATGTTACCGTTAACAGACTTTTTTTGTTTGCCTAATAATGCATTCCTATAACTAACTTATAACAAAAACCCAGCTTGTTTCTGTCATAAAGTGTGTCTAACATATGAGTTTATCCACTGTCCGACCCATCCAATGTAAAATAACAATTTTTTTTCTCGATAATTAGATAATTGGTCAGTGGAAAACTACAGGGGGGGGGTCTTCGTAAGCTTGCTTACGATGGGTAAGGGAGCGAACTGGTAAGAGCTAATTAAATTATTGATGATTCGTGTAAAATGATTAAAACATGTTTTCAATAAAAACACACACATTGATCTTCCCTTGGAAACTAAACATAACCAAATGTTCGTCTTCTTTTTTTCCAAATGTTTGTGTACAGGCCATGGAATTTGAGTCAGTTCGTTCCTTCCTTCTTTCGTTCATTCGCTGCCGCGCTCGCTGGATCGTTCATTTGTTCGTTTATCGGTCTCTTTGCTTAATTTTGTTTGTTTCATTTTCGAATGGTTGATTGTTTGACTGTTGTTGGTCAAGTTTGCTTGTTTCTTTCAGTTATTTCTTTGTGTGTGTTTTTTCTCTTCTTTATTTTTTTCTTACTTTGTTTCTTCCTTTCTTTTTTTTCCCTTTCTTTCTCTCTTTCTTTCCTCTTTTCTTTCTTTCATTCTTCCTTTCTTTTTTTCCCTTTCTTTCTGTCTTTCTTTCCTCTTTTCTTTCTTTCATTCTTCCTTTCTTTTTTTCCCTTTCTTTCTGTCTTTCTTTCCTCTTTTCTTTCTTTCTTTCTTTCTTTCCTTCCTTCATTCTTTCCTTCTTTCTTTCTTTCTTTGTTTATTTACTTACTCATTTACTTACTTATTTATTTATTTATTTATTTATTTATTTATTTATTTATTTATTTATTTATCTATTCATTTATGTATTTACTTATTTATTTATTTATCTATTTATTTATGTATTTATGTATTTATTTATTTATTTATGTATTTATGTATATAGTTCCTCTTCTAACATTTATTCATTTTTCTTTCTTCCTTTTATTCTATATTTCGTTAGTTTTTCTTTCCTTCTTTTTCTTTTGTTTTTTCTTTTTCTTTGTTGAACATTTTCTTGAAAATTAATGTTATGGTCCTTGACCTGACCCGAGTGACGTGAGGCGGGGCGGACACCTGACGATGGGAGCGATGGAGGTCATGGCGGGACATGGCTAAACTATAGAGTGGCTAGGACGACACACACACACACACCGGGACAGGTGGTGTTAGGGCCAGGGAAATGTGGGAGTGACCTCAGAGTCAATGTAACCCTCTCAGCCGCCACCCTGATCCGTTCCCTCCGCCTCCCTCTCCCCCTCTCTCTATACCCGGCCGCCACGTCTCCTTGCCTCAGTCGTTCCTCTTCACAGACTCGAATCTGTTCTCCTCTCTGGCTCCACCCGACACAGGTGGTGTTGGGGGGGGGGAGAGATGGGAGTGACCTCAGAGTCAATGTAACCCTCTCCGTCGTCACCCTGTCCCCCGGTCGACCCATTCCTCTCTCGACCCTCCACCCTCCCTCCTCCCCTCCCACTCTTCCCCTCCCCCCCCACCCCTTTCCCCAATGC